>NC_061843.1:5753814-5763814 GCF_019202785.1 Penaeus chinensis | reverse complement strand
ACAACTTTTATAAGCCTGTGTTCTTGTTATAAAAGTTTTCATTGCCAAGTTCCGGAGAGGGAGGGAGGGAGGCCGGCGGCAAGAAAATTGGAACACTTTTACCCTCAGCAGAGAGAGAGAGGGGGGAGGAAGGGGGGAGGGAGGGGGGAGGGAGAAAAAAAAATGAAAAAGAAAGAAAGAAAGGGTCAATGAGAGAAATGGCAGAGAGAGAAAAAAAAATAGAAGAGAGAGAGAGAGAGAGAGAGAGAGAGAGAGAGAGAGAGAGAGAGAGAGAGAGAGAGAGAGAGAGAGAGAGAGAGAGAGAGAGAGAGAGAGAAAGAAATAGAAGAGAGAGAGAGAGAAAGAGAGAAGGAGAGAAAGAGAGGAAAAGAGGAAAACGAACAAAAAAGAGAGAGAGCAAGACAAAGAGAAAGAGAGGAAAACGAAGACAGAGAAAGAGAAAGAAAGGAAATCGAAGAGAGAGAGAGAGAGAAAATAAAAGAGAGAAAATAAGAGAGAGAGAGTCCTAAAATGAAATTGCAAAGTGGACCGCGAGTGCACCGAAATATTTGGCTGCCGTTTTCCTGCTATTGTCCATGAAAATGTTTGAGATAACTTGGCAGATTTCTTGGACGATCGGAGTGTGTGTGATGGCAGGGAAAGGAGGAGAGGCGAGGAAGCACGGGTGGGCGGAAGCGATGGTTCAAAGCATGACGAGGATGTATGTGTTTGTGTGTGTTTTGCGTGCTTGATGTTCTCGCGTAGACACTCACGCACAAACACACGCTCACGCATACGGAAGTGCATACGCAGACACATTCAGACACGCATAGCGACGCGAACACAACCAGTCACTCACTTGCTAACTGTGTGTGTGTGTGTGTGTGTGTGTGTGTGTGTGTGTGTGTGTGTGTGTGTGTGTGCCTGCCTGTCTGTCTGTCAGCCAGCCAGCCAGCCAGCCAGCCAGCCAGCCAGCCAGCCAGCCAGCCAGCCAGCCAGCCAGCCAGCCAGCCAGCCAGCCAGCCAGCCAGCCAGCCAGCCAGCCAGCCAGCCAGCCAGCCAGCCAGCCAGCCAGCCAGCCAGCCAGCCAGCCAGCCAGCCAGCCAGCCAGCCAGCCAGCCAGCCAACTAGTCAGCCAGCCAGCCAGCCAGCCAGCCAGCCAGCCAGCCAGCCAGCCAGCCAGCCAGCCAGCCAGCCAGCCAGCCAGCCAGCCAGCCAGCCAGCCAGCCAGCCAGCCAGTCAGCCAGTCAGTCAGTCAGTCAGTCTGTGCACCACTTCCCCGCAGTCCGAAACCTCCTTAAAGGGAAGAATTAGAGCGGCGACAGCGCATAGAGCTCGGCTGAATGCGTGCGGCGCGACAACAATGGGCAGCATTTTTAGGTTTTATTCTTGTCATATCTTCTCGGGACTTTATGCTTTATTGTCTGGGTAATTTCTGTAAAAAAAGTGGAAGAAAAAATACAGAAAAAAGTCTATGACTCTCAAAAGGAATGTGGTAGGAAAGTTTTCGGTCGTTACGTAGTTGTGTGTGAGTGTGTGTGTGTGTGCGTGTGTGTTTTAGTGTGTGTATGTGTGTGTGTGTGTGTGTGTGTGTGTGTGTGTGCGTGTGTGTTTTAGTGTGTGTGTATGTGTGTGAGTGTGTTTGTGTGTGTGCGTGTGTGTTTTAGTGTGTGTGTGTGTGTGAGTGTGTATGTGTGTGTGTGTGTGTGTGTGTGTGTGTGTGTGTGTGTGTGTGTGTGTGTCTGTGTCTGTCCAATGCCGCCCCTAAACCTGAATAAACATATATGAATTAAACACGCATTTACGGAGTTCATCATTGTCTCCAATTAAATGCAGTACTGCAAAAGAAGCCCCGGTTCGTGTTGCAAGGCCATTAAGGAATCAACAACGTATGTGTGGGTGTGCTTTCGTGGCATTACAACCACGTGACGCTTTTAAATGCACGTATTTAGCGGAGCAACTCCCCCCCCCCACCCCCACCCCGTAGCGACTCACCTTGAGGTAGCGCTACTCCCCCCCCCCACCCCCCGTAGCGATATTCACTTTAGATGATGACTTCCCTTTTTCCCTAAGGGCAGTGAATGCTCTCTCAGGGTAGCGACTCACCCTTCCTTCCCCCTTCCCTTTGGGGTAGCGACTCCCCCCTCTCCCCCTTAAGTGTAGCGACTCAACCCTTCATTCCCCCTTCCCCTTGGGGTAGCGACTCACCCTTCCTTCCCCCTTGCCTTTGAGGTAGTGACTCACGCCTCTCCCCCTTAAGTGTAGCGACTCACCCTTCCTTCCCCCTTCCCTTTGGGGTAGCGACTCACGCCTCTCCCGCTTAAAGGTTGCGACTCAACCCTCCTATCTCAAGGGTACCGTCTCACCTCTATCTTCCCTTAAGGGTAACGACCCGCCCCACACACACCCCATTAGGGTAACGACCTCCCCCCCCCCCCCCCGCCCTTCCCTCTACGGCGTGAATGTGTGAATTAATATTATTGATAGTGGACCGCCGAGGTACTTCCGGTAGCTGTGTGTATGAACAATGTGCGTAAGTACTCGCGTGTACGTCATGAGTATACGTTTGGTTTCTTTGTTTCTGTTGTTACGATCTTCATAGTGTTTAGGATTGAGATGATGATACTGGTCTCAACAAAAAAGGAAAACAAAAAACAAAGAAGGTTATCTAGATAAAGATATAAAAGAGGAAGTATTATTCTGGAACGGTGGAGATTTTTTTAAAAATAAAGGCCTAGAGCTTTTTTGCAAAAATAGGATAACAAAAAAAGGAGTGTCGATCTAGAAAAAAAACCTATTTATTTATTTGTTCAGACCCTCCCTCCTTCATATCAAAACAGGTCGCAAAGATGACACTTATTGGCCAAAGGGAGAGGGAGGGGGAGGGGGAGGGAGTGGGAGGGAGTGGGAGGGAGGGAGGGGAGGGAGGGAGGGTTGGAGAGAGGGAGGCGGAGGGAGAGGGGGAGAAGGAGTGATAGGGAGTGGGAGGGAGGGAGGGAGAGGGGAGGGAGGGAGAGAGGGAGGGAGTAGGAGGAGGAGGAGGAAGGGGAGGAGGGGTGCACTCAAATTGAAAGAGCTGTATAGGAAACTCAACGCCTTTTCTTCCCAGCGCCATAAATTACAGGGAATTTGTAACGACCAGAAACCATAGGCAATTCCGGCTGGTAAATTTTCCGAGTGTCCAGGAGGGCAGAGGATGAGGGGGGCGAGGATATTTATTTCCAGAAAACATTTGCATGTGAAAAATGGCGCGGGATGCACTTCGAGGAGAGGAGAGAAGAGAGAAGGGAGAGGGAGGAGGAGGGGAGACGGAGAGAGGGAGAGAGAGGGGAGATAAGGAGAGAGAGAAGCAGGAAGAGGGGAGAAGGAGAAGGAGGAGAGGGGAGAGAGGAAGGACGAGGGGAGACGGATAGAGTGAGAGAGAAATGGTAGACGTAGAGGGAAAAGGAGAGTGAGGAAAGAGGAAAGGAAACGGAGATGGAGAAGAAGGAGAAAGGGAGAGAGAGGAAGGAGGAAGGAAAACAGAAAGTGGGGAAGGAGGAGGGGGAATGGAGAGAGAGGAAGAAGAAGGGGAAACGGAGATGGCGAGGAACGGAGGAGCGAAGGGGGGAGGATACCGCGGTAAGTGAGGAGGAAAAGAGGTGGTATGAAGATGATAGATGATAGGAGAAGTAGCGGAAGGAAGTGGAAAGAAGAGGAAGGAGAGGGAGGGGGGAGAAGAGAGAGAGAAAGAGAGAGATGGAGAGGCGGAACGTGGGACGTATATATGTATATAGAGAGAGAAACAGACAGACAGACAGACAGACAGACAGACAGACAGACCGACAGACCGACAGGCAGACAGAAAGGCAGAGACAGAACCAGACAGACAAATAAACAGACATACAGACAGACAGACAGACAGGCAGACAGACAGACTGACTGACAGAGACAAAGAGAGTAAAAAGCACCGAGGAATCGCAATAATGACACTTGAATCCAGGGACAATAATAATCACGGACACACGTAGAGACATAATCGTCCTCATTGTGGCTGCAGAAATGGGGGGGGGGGAGGTTATGGAGGGAGAGAGGGAGGGAAAGGGAAAGAGGGAGGGAAAGGGAGAGAGGGAGGGAAAGGGAGAGAGGGAGGGAAAGGGAGAGAGGGAGGGAAAGGGAGAGAGGGAGGGAAAGGGAAAGGGAGAGAGGGAGGGAAGGGGAGACAGGGGGAAAGGAAGAGAGGGAGGGAAGGGGAGAGAGGGAGGGAAAGGGAGAGAGGGAGGGAAAGGGAGAGAGGGAGGGAAAGGGAGAGAGGGAGGGAAAGGGAGAGAGGGAGGGAAAGGGAGAGAGGGAGGGAAAGGGAGAGAGGGAGGGAAAGGGAGAGAGGGAGGGAAAGGGAGAGAGGGAGGGAAAGGGAGAGAGGGAGGGAAAGGGAGAGAGGGAGGGAAAGGGAGAAAGGGAGGGAAAGGGAGAGAGGGAGGGAAAGGGAGAGAGGGAGGGAAAGGGAGAGAGGGAGGGAAAGGGAGAGAGGGAGGGAAAGGGAGAGAGGGAGGGAAAGGGAGAGAGGGAGGGAAAGGGAGAGAGGGAGGGAAAGGGAGAGAGGGAGGGAAAGGGAGAGAGGGAGGGAAAGGGAGAGAGGGAGGGAAAGGGAGAGAGGGAGGGAAAGGGAGGGAGGGAGGGAAAGGGAGAGAGGGAGGGAAAGGGAGAGAGGGAGGGAAAGGGAGAGAGAGGAGGGAAAGGAGAGAGGTGGGGAAAGGGAAGAGGGAGGGAAAGGGAGAGAGGGAGGGAGGGAAAAAAGGGGAGGGAAGGGAGAGAGGGGGGAAAAGGGAGAGAGGGAGGGAAAGGGGAGAGGGGGGAAAGGGAGAAGCGGGGAGGGAAAGGGGGAAGGGGGGGAAAAGGGAGAGGGGAGGGAAAGGGATAGAGGGATGGGAAAGGGAGAGAGGGAGGGAAAGGGAGAGAGGGAGGGGAAAGGGGGAGAGGGGGGGAAAAGGGGGGAGGGGAAGGGGAAAGGGAGAGAGGGGGGAAAGGGAGAGAGGGAGGAAGGGAGAGAGGGAGGGAAAGGGGAGGGGAGGGAAAGGGAGAAAAGGGAGGGATAGGGAGAGAGGGAGGGAAAGGAAGGGAGGATGGAAAGGGGAGATGAGGAGGGAAGGGAGAGAGGGGGGGAAGGGGGTGAGAGAGGGTGAAAAAGGGAGGAGGGGGGAAAGGGAGAGGGGGGGGAAAGGGGAGAGAGGGAGGGAAAGGGAGAGAGGGAGGAAAGGGAGAGAGGGAGGGGAAAGGGAGAGAGGGAGGGAAAGGGAGAGAGGGAGGGAAAGGGAGAGAGGGAGGGAAAGGGAGAGAGGGAGGGAAAGGGAGAGAGGGAGGGAAAGGGAGAGAGGGAGGGAAAGGGAGAGAGGAGGGAAAGGGAGAGAGGGAGGGAAAGGGAGAGAGGGAGGGAAAGGGAGAGAGGGAGGGAAAGGGAGAGAGGGAGGGAAAGGGAGAGAGGGAGGGAAAGGGAGAGAGGGAGGGAAAGGGAGAGAGGGAGGGAAAGGGAGAGAGGGAGGGAAAGGGAGAGAGGGAGGGAAAGGGAGAGAGGGAGGGAAAGGGAGAGAGGGAGGGAAAGGGAGAGAGGGAGGGAAAGGGAGAGAGGGAGGGAAAGGGAGAGAGGGAGGGAAAGGGAGAGAGGGAGGGAAAGGGAGAGAGGGAGGGAAAGGGAGAGAGGGAGGGAAAGGGAGAGAGGGAGGGAAAGGGAGAGAGGGAGGGAAAGGGAGAGAGGGAGGGAAAGGGAGAGAGGGAGGGAAAGGGAGAGAGGGAGGGAAAGGGAGAGAGGGAGGGAAAGGGAGAGAGGGAGGGAAAGGGAGAGAGGGAGGGAAAGGGAGAGAGAGAGGGAGAGGGAGAGAGAGAGAGAGAGGGAGAGAGAGAGAGAGAGAGAGAGAGAGAGAGAGAGAGAGAGAGAGAGAGAGAGAGAGAGAGAGAACGAGCGCAAGAGCAAGATCAAGAGCAAGACCAAAAGAGAGAGAGAGCGAGAGAGAACGAGAGGAGAGAGAGAGAGAGGGGAGAGAGCAACGAAGGAGAGCGGGAGTGGGTGTAGGATAGAGGGGGGGGGGGATTAGATGGGGGTTAGTGGGCAGGGGGAGGAAGAATAAGGAGTAATCCTAGTGTATTCGGGAGGTTGGGGAGGGGGGAAGGTGGGGTCAGGGAAAAAGGGGGGGGGGAAGAGGAAGTGGGGGGAGAGGGTGACTGAAGAGGGAAGAAGGAGAGGAGCAGCAGCATGGCAGAAAAGGAGAAGGAAGAGGAAGAGGAAAAGCAAGAGAAGGAGGGGGAGATAGAGGAAAAAGAAGAAGAAGAAAAAGAAGAAGAAGAAGAAGAAGAAGAAGAAGGAGAAGAAGAGGAGGAGGAGGAAGAAGGAGAGGAAGGGGAACAGCAGCATTTGCAGTAACAGCAGGCACATGAGGAGTAAGGGGAGTAAGTGGATATAGGCGTTTGGGGGTTGGGGGGATGGTGGTAGAGGGGGGGGGGGGGGCTTCCGTGGGCGTTTGGTTGGTGGGGTCATTTTCATAATTTATGTCACGGCGCGGGCGGGGACCCTAGTGTCATGGCATTAAATGGATTGCTTTAATTTTCTGGAAGAGAGACTCAGCCCAGCCTTGTCCATTATGCTTAGTAATTGAAATGTTAATGATCGCGTATCGAGTCGGCCATGAAAAGAATTATCTCGTTTTATGAACAATAATTACTCCGCTGCGGGCGAAGAAATTTATTTGCGCCGTTTCTGATGAATAGAAACGGCCTTGCGTCTCATCTTGATCTGCATTTGCATATTAAATTTCTCTCCCGCCATGTTATAAATTGAAATGGAACTACAGCGCGAATATTTCCACTCACCCTCAACTTCAAAGCCCAGCTTCAAAGGGGATTTATTGAATTCAACGGGGGATATATATGCACTGCGTATATATATATATATATATATATATATATATATATATATATATATATATATATATACATATATATATATATATATATATATATATATATATATATATATATATATATGTATGTATGTATATATTTTTTTTTCTTCTTCTTTTTCTCTTCTTTCTTTTCATTTTTTTGTTCATTTATTTGCTTGTTTATTTATATTTTTATCTTTTAATCTACATGTTATTTACTTACTCACTTATGCTTGCGTATTGATTTGTTTATCTGTTTAATTACTAGCTTACATGTTTCTATATTACTTAATTTCCTTGTTTATCTTTCTTTGTTTTTTTTCCCGTCAGTCGGAGAATCATCTCGAGGAACTTGCTTGAGTCAAAGGATTTAATGTCATATTTTCCTTCCCGCAAGTGCTTCTTCGAACGCTATTAAAGAAGCTCTGAAATTTCCTCGTCCAGATCTTGATAAGCAAGACAAATGCGTTCGTATCACAGTGTAATATACTGTTTTTCATTTTCCATTATCCGCTTATAATATGCTCTGAAAATACGCGGTCAGTGTAGAAGGAGGAAGTGTTATATGACTATTTTTTTCTTCATCTATTTTTATTTTATTTTTTTTTTTGTTTTAAATTTATTATTTATTTATTTTTATTTCATATAGTTTATATATATATATATATATATATATATATATATATATATATATATATATATATATATATATATATTTTTTTTTTTTTTTTTTTTTTTTTTCGTTGTTATTGTGTTTGGGATTTTCTTTTCATGTGGGTGATCTGTGTCATTTATATGATTTATTGTAATTGGAAATAATGGCTAGGCAAGCTTTTTATTTTATTTCATTTTTTTTGCTTTTGTTTTTGTTTCTGACAATATTTAAAGAAAATGGTTTTGGACGCATCCGGTATAATGAGTAAGTGGCGTTAATGGGTTTAAAATGCGTCGCCTTCCTCAGCAGTTTCAGGTGATCTTTTGCATTTTCACAATGTTTCGCGTTTGGGAGAAATCAGATATCGGAAATATCATATGTAAATAATAAACAAAAAAACATCATAAATACACTCATTCAGTCATCGAATTACATTCTTTAAAAAAAAACGAATCACATCCGTAGCGAATCGAAAATCGAGTCAAACAGCAACGAGACCGAAACACCGTAAGATCGAAAGGGAACGAAATGCGACCGAAGAAATAGCGCCACCACCTCCCGACCTTCCTTCCCCGGAATAAAGACTAGGAGGTCCTGACGGGCTGTTAGTGTGTGTCGCCTTGACTTATGGGGCGCTGTTGTTGCCGTCCCCGACCTGTCCTGGAGTGGGAATGAACTCGGGGACGCGAAGGGGAAGGACTTGGGGGGGTGGGGGTGAGGAGGGAAGAAAGGGAGGGAGGGTAGAGAGGGAGGAGGGAAGAGAGGGAGGAGGGAAGAAAGGGAGGGAGGGAAGGAGCGAGGGAGTGAGGTGTAGAGAGGGAGGGAAGGAGTGAGGGAGGGGTAGGGAGGGAGGGAAGGAGTGAGGGAGGGGTAGAGAGGGAGGGAAGGAGTGAGGGAGAGAAGGAGTGAGGGAGGGGTAGGGAGAGAGGATGAAAGAAAGGGAGGGGCGGTAGAGAGGGAGGAGGGAAGAAAGGGAGGGAGGGTTAGAGAGGGAGAGAGAGAGGGAGGAGGGAAGAAAGGGTGGTAGGGGTAGAGAGGTAGGGAAGGAGTGAGGGAGAGAGGGGTAGGGAGAGAGGGAAGGAAGGGAGGGGAGAGAGAAGGAAGGCGGGAAAGAGGGAGAGGGAAGGAAGGAGGAGTAGGGAGGGAGGGAGAGGGAGAGAGAGGGAAGGAGGAAGGGCTAGAGAGAGGGAGAGAGGTAGGTACGTGGGTACGTAAGTAGGTAAGTGGAGGAAAAAAGAGAGAGGGGGGAGGGGGGAAATGAAGGAGGAGGAGGAGGAAGAAGAGGTAGAGGTGTGATAAAAAGGGGGGAAAAGGGGGAAGAGGGAAGTGGAGAGAAAAAACATAAGAAAAAAGGGTAAGAAATACGAATAACAGGTGAAGAAAACGTTATTTGAAAAGAAAGAGGAAATCTTATGTGATTGACCTGTATTATTTCCGTACCTTTTTTTTTTAATAAACACTTAATAGTCACAATTCAGGAGGAAAAAAAGTCATCATTAATACCGTTGATTGTTTTTAAATTCAAGGAAATTGATTAATCGGAGAAGTTGGTTTTCTCAGTGCGTAATATTTTGAGAGGCCGGTAAACGATATAGATAGAGAGAGACATACAGATAGATATAGGCGTGTGTGTGTGTGTGTGTGTGTGTGTGTGTGTTTGTGTGTGTGTGCTTTATGTGTGTGTGTTTGTGCAGAGACAGACAGACAGACAGACAGACAGACAGACAGACAGACAGATAAGACGACACGCTAAAACAGCACCTCATAAAAGTGTGTCATGTGGTGTCATATGGGGACGAACTAGACAGCAGGGCATCACACTGGAGTTGCAGAGAATATCTCATAACTTCCACAGTTACATTTTCCGCGGGTAGTGGCGCACTGCGGAGGGGGAGGGAGGGAGGGAGGGAGGGAGGAGGGAAGGACGAAGGGAGGAAGGAGGGATGGGGAGGGAGGAAAGAGGGGAAGGGAGGGAGGGAAGGGTGTGGTGGAGGGCAGGTTATATTGGGGGGAGTGAGGCTGGGATGGGTCGAGGGGGAGGAGGAGGAGGAGGAGGAGGGGGAAGGTGAGGCCAGAGTATGGTGAGAATGAGGGTGAGTCGGGAGGAGGGTGAGGGGGAGAGGAGGGGGAGGAGGGAGTCGAGACTAATTGAGGAGTGCAGAAAAGTGTGTTTGTGCTGTAACGATCTGGGTGGCGAGACTTTGGTTCGGGGACCTATTTCTGCAGTACTGTGAGGGTGAGGGAAGAGGAGGAGGGGGGAGGGTAAGCGAGGGAGGGAGGAAGGAGGGTAAGAGAAAGAGGGAGCAGGGAGGAGAGAGGGTAAGTGAAAGAGAAGGGAGGAGGAAGGAGAGAGGGAGGAGAGAGGGTAAGTGACAGAGAAGGGAGGAGGAAGGAGGGAGGGAGGGAAGGTAAGAGAGGGGGCAAGAGAGGGAGGGAAGGTAAGAGAGAAAGGAGG
>NC_061843.1:5741314-5751314 GCF_019202785.1 Penaeus chinensis | reverse complement strand
CTCTCTCTATCTATCTATCTATCTCCATTTCTTCCTTTCTCTCTTTCTCTTTCCCTTTCTCTCTCTCTCTGCCGATCTAATTGTAGATTCTACCATCGTTGCTTCCATCTGTCTTACGTCATTCGATTCCGTTCCATTGTCTTCTCTTTTGTCTTCATCTGTATTTGCTCAGCTTGAATCCCTGTAGTTGTTATGCATCTCAGTCTTTCTTTATCGTCTCTCACAACCTTATCCCCAACACCCCACCCCGCCCCACCCTACACCACCCACTCGCTAAACCGCTTACCTCTTTCTTTCTCTCTTGCTCTCTCTCTCTCTCTCTATCTATCTATTTCTCTATCTCCCTATCTCCCTCTCCCTCTCCCTTTCCCTCCCCCCCTCTCTCTCTATCTATCTATCTATCTATCTGTCTCTCTCTCTCCCTCTCCCTCTCCCTCCCCTTCCCCTCTCTCTCTCTCTCTCTCTCTCTCTCTCTCTCTCTCTCTCTCTCTCTCTCTCTCTCTCTCTCTCTCTCTCTCTCTCATTCCCACCTCACCTTTCTTTTTCCTGGTCCGTATGCATTGTGTGGGTTTTCACCTCAACTTCTGTCTGGACTTTTAACTGCTATTTTGGTCTTTATCTCTTCGTGTACTTTTAATTGTATTTCCGCCTCTGGGTTCGCGTAGCCTATATATGCGCATGTCCATTTTACCTTCATCTACATATGTCTGTCTGCAGCTCTGTTTCGTTCCTTTAATTAAATTGTCTGTCTTCACCAGGGAGTTCATATCACTTTCTAAATACTTTTTCGTCTCCATTTTCATCTCCACTTTCGCTGTTACTTCAATCTATAGCTTCACGTTAACTGCCTTTTCTAATGTTTTTTTTTTCCCCCATCTTCATATTTCATCTGTACCTTTACATACAGGTTTTATCTGAACCCCCAACACCGTCTCCTACAATCTTCTCCACCTTCCGAATCTCGGCTTTTCTCCCCCAATCGCTTCTGTCTTCTCTACCTCCAACACCAATTCTACTTTTGCCCCTGTCTCTAACGTCTCCTCCACCATCGTTTCTGTCTTCTTCTCGACCTCCAACACTAATTCTACTTTTGCTTTTGCTCAACCATCTGCTCCATTTTCCCCTCATATTTTCACCCGTGCCTCCAACACACCAGGTTTTCTCGTTTACCCGTACCTCCCTCCCCCTTTCCATCTCTATCTCCCCTTCCCTTCCCTTCCCTTCCCTTCCAACCCTACCCTCCCCTCCCCTTCTCTCCAACACACCAGCTTTTCTCGTTTACCTATACCTCCCCCTTCCATCTCTACCTCTCCTACCCTTCCCACCCTCCTTCCCTCCCCCCTTCCTTCCCTCCCCCCTCCCATCCCTCCTTCCCTCCTCTCCCTCCTTCCCTCCCCTCCCTCCTTCCCTCCACACCCCTCCACCTCTAGCCCTCCACCTACCCAGCGTTCATTTCCCCATTGTACCTGCACCTTCACCTGAACAATCGGCCAGGTCACGTCTCCAGCTGTACAGTTGACAGTCGCAATCCTGACACAACCCATATTTTAGCGGGTAATCTCTGGTTTCACCGCGGGAGTTAGAGGGAGAGGGAGAGAGGGGGGTAGAAGGAGAAGGAGAGGAAGAGAAGGTGAGGGAGAGAGAAAGAGAAAAAGAAAGAGAGGGAGGGAGGGAGGGAGAGAGGGAGAGAGGGAGAGAGGGAGAGAGGGAGAGAGGGAGAGAGGGAGAG
This sequence comes from Penaeus chinensis, assembly GCF_019202785.1. Lineage (NCBI taxonomy): Eukaryota > Metazoa > Arthropoda > Malacostraca > Decapoda > Penaeidae > Penaeus > Penaeus chinensis. Next base: position 5,749,585 of record NC_061843.1, on the reverse strand, counting down.
AGGGAGAAGGAGAGGGAGGAGAGGGAGAAGGAGAGGGAGGAGAGGGAGAAGGAGAGGAGGAGAGGGAGAAGGAGAGGGAGAAGGAGAGGGAGAAGGAGAGGGAGAGGAGAGGGAGAAGGAGAGGGAGAGGAGAGAGAGAGAGAGAGAGAGAGAGAGAGAGAGAGAGAGAGAGAGAGAGAGAGAGAGAGAGAGAAAGAGAGAGAGAGAGAGAGAGAGAGAGAGAGAGAGAGAGAGAGAGAGAGAGAGAGACGAAAGAAAAAATCCAATTCCATTATCCGGTACGTGTTTTTTTTTTTTTCTTCATTTTCTTTTTTTCTTTTCTTTTTTTGTAATAAAAATGCCTTTGAGATGAAAGCTTTAGTTCAGGATTTCGTTGACATGTGATTCGCTTTAATTTCTGTCTTTCTGTCATCTATTTATTCCTTTGTCTGTTGATTCGTTTATTTAGCAGTCTGTCTATCTCTTATCTATTTATTCCTTTGTCTGTTGATTCGTTTATTTAGCAGTCTGTCTATCTCTTATCTATTTATTGGCCGATTTCTCTCTCACTCTGTTTAGCTATATATATATATATATATATATATATATATATATATATATATATATATGTATGTATGTTTGTATGTATGTATGTATGTATGTATGTATGCATATAATATAATATATAAGATACACACACACACACACACACACACACACACACACACACACACACACACACACACACACACACACACACACACACACACACCAATGCCTCTATCTGTTTATGGTTTTAATCTATCAATAAGTCAATCTCTCCATCCATCAATCTATCTATCTATCTATCTATCTATCGGTCTGTCTGTCTATCTAGCGATCTAATGAAAAGGTCCGACTATTGTTATTTTGAGCATTTTGCAAATGTCACAGGCTGCTGCAACGAACATAGCCGTTATCAGGACGTGTGTATCATATAACAGGCCTTTAAGTAATACACTGCATAACGCACTTACTCGCAGTTATGTTTGTTAGCATATCCAGATATAGCTGTTTCTATTATTATACTACGGACATACCGGGAGAGGGAGAGGGAAAGGGAGGGAGGGGGAAAGGGAGGGAGAGAGGGAGAGAGGGAGGGAGAGGGAGAGAGGGGGAGGGAAAGGGAGGGAGAGAGGGAGGGAGAGGGAGAGAGGGAGGGAGGGAGAGGGAGAAAGAGAGAGAGAGACAGACAGACAGACAGACAGACAGACAGACAGACAGACAGACAGACAGACAGACAGACAGACAGACAGACAGACAGACAAACACACAGACAGACAGATTCAGAGCCAGATAGACAGAGAGAGAGAGAGAGCGGGGATCCAGAGGAGCAGCTTCGAGATCCTCATCACGACGGCGTCACCAGCGGACCAGGGCGCCGCGCGTGATTCCCAAAATACGAGCTGGATGCACTCCGGGGACACAGACTCCGGGGCGGCGTCTGGAAGGGCCCGTGTCAGATGAACGAACTTTCGCTCCCGGATGATAATTGCTGAATAATTTAGCGGTGTTTAGAAATACGAGCGAGCATTAATGAGGCATTTCCAAACGCTTCTCATTTCCAGGGCAAACAAGCAGTTAATGGGCGGAATTTCTTGGGTGTTTTTAGTGTTGTTTCTGTTGTATTTGCTTAATTATGCTAACAGGGGTCCATGTTGAAGTTATTTAGGCGTGCGGCTGTTTGCATATGCAGGATATGTATTTACGTATATGTGTTTATGTAAAGATAGATACATGGAAAGAAACGCACACGTACACACATACACGCGCACACGCACACGCACACTCATGTTGCGCACGCATACGCGCACGCACACGCACATGCGCACGCGCACGCGCACGCGCACGCACACACACACACACACACACACACACACACACACACACACACACACACACACACACACACACACACGCACACACATACACGCGCACACGCACACACATGCGCACACACATGCACACGCACATGATCACACACACACACACACACACACACACACACACACACACACACACACACACACACACACACACACACACACACACACACACACACACACACACACACACACACACACACACACACACACACACACACACACACACACACACACACACACACACACGCTCACTCACACTCACATATATATAATTACATTTTTTTTTTTTTTTTTTTTTTTTTTTTTTACTTAGAATCTAAAACTCATTAGCAGTATGAAAAGGTTAATTTCGCTTACGTACGGCACGTGAGCTTAAACCAAATAAAAGCTTCTGTACAAAAATAGACGCAATTAGAAGTAAAAGCAGGCGGTTAAATCAGTGAGTAGTCAAAGTATTTACCGTTTGCAGTGGTTGACAACTATTTGCAAACAAGATGAAAAATCGTTTGAAATGGCCTCTGATTTTTCATGCTGTATTTTTAGCACTGTGGATGGAATGTTCGGGAACGCTAGCTAACCCTGAAGTTTTATTTTGCTGGTGTAGTGCTGTCTGTCTGTCTGTCTGTCTATCTGTCTCTCTGTCTTTCTGTCTTTCTTTCTGTCTATGCATGTATGTATGTTTATCTGTCTATCTATCTATCTATCTGTCTTTCTGTCTTTTTTTCTGTCTATGCATGTATGTATGTTTATCTATCTATTTATCTATCTATATCTATATTATATGTATGCAGGTAGGTAGGTATTTATATATCTATTACCTGTCTATCTATTTGTTCAAAGATCGGTTTATATTAACCCGCACCCCTTATACACGCACACACTTATAAATGTATTAAAGTTGGGTGGAAAAAAACAAATATCGTTTTTTTTTATACTTTTGATATCACCCATTATGAATATAATTTCAATAATTCGATTATCTGCTTTGTGTATGCATTTGTATTGCTCCAAATATTACGTTTTGTTAAGTATAATTTTTTTTTTTTAATTATATTTTTGGTTGTATATCCATACGTACATGTATGTATGGTATACACAGTCACACAATTACACATCGATATAACATACTTTCGGGATTACACGTTTACCTTGCAAATATGAGGAAAATAAAAGGAATTTTAGGTGCATAAACATAATAGATTGAATAAATTGTTTTAGTGATCCGAGCTAAATTCAGATAACGCTTGAAAAGAAAGAAAATGCGATAGATAAAGGAATAGTAAACAGACAGACAGATAAATGGAGATAGAGAGATTGATAGACGGATATATGGATGGATAGATAGATGGATTGATAGATAGATAGATAGATAAGTAGATGGATAGATAATTAGATAGATAGATAGATAGATAGATAGAGAAATAGGTGGATGGATAGATAAATAGATGAATAGATAGATAGATAGACAAATTAGATGGATGGATAGAAGAATGTGTGGATAGATGGAAGGATAGATAGACAGGTAGATAGATAAAAAAGATACGTAAAACAAAATGTGATATTTCGTGGGTATGACAAAAAATGCACAAAGGGGGGAGGGGAGGTGAGAAGGAGGTAGAGGGGTAGGGGAGGGGAAGGAGGCGGGATAGCGGGTGGAGGGGAGGGAGGGGGGAGAGAGGTAGAGGATGGAGGGGAAAGAGGGGAAGGAGAGAGGTAGAGGGTGGAGGGGAAGGGGGGAGGAGAGAGGTAGAGGGGTGGAGGGGAAGAAGGGGGATGAGGGGGAGGTAACGTAGATATGAAATTCTAGAATGTGTAATAAAATGCCACTCTCACCTGCCAAATCCGCAGGGTGCAAAGGGGAGGGGGAGGGGGTTGGGAGGGGGCAGGAAGGGGTGAGGGTGAAGGGGGGGGGGGACGGGTGCTCTATGCGGTTTTTCCCCCTAATCAAAGATTAATTAAATGCGGGAAATCAACCATAAAACTTTTTTTTTTCCTTTTTTTTTGTGTGAGGGGGGGAGAGGGGTTGGTGGGGGGGGGTAATAGTTAGGGTAAATTTTGAATAATGAATGGCAATCTCTGAATTCATTAAAGTAAATAATTTATATTTGATATTTGAAAAAAAAAAAAAAAAAAGCATAGCTCACTCATTTACTTCTGTTATGTAGGTAACTGTTATTAATTGCATTTTTTTTTTTTTTTGAGGGGGGGGGGAGAGGTCGAAAAACACGCACCACTCCAGAATTTGCTTTTGGTAGGTACAAATACACTCTCTAAACAACTGAGCTAAAGTAGGTTTTTCGTATACTCGAGCATAATGTAACCTGCTTGTGCATGTAGATGAAGTTGCAACATTGCATGCTCCTAAGGATATGTCATGCTCGAACGCACATATACAAAGAGAGAGAGAGAGAGAGAGAGAGAGAGAGAGAGAGAGAGAGAGAGAGAGAGAGAGAGAGAGAGAGAGAGAGAGAGAGAGAGAGAGAGAGAGGAAGAGAAAGAGAAGGAGGAGGGGAGGAATAGAGAAAGAAGAGGGAGGGAGGAAAGAGAGAGGAAGGATGAAAGAAAGAAAGAATGAAAGAATGAAATAAATAAAGAAGGAAGGCAGGGAAGAAGAATAGAAAGAAAGAAAGAAAGGCCAACAACAGACAGAGACAGACAGACAGACAAAGACAAAACCGAAAGCGAACGAGAGAACAGATAAGAAAAAATGAATCTTGACACTGTAGCAGCGACTGTCCTCCAGCAGTGAATGAATCAATACCAGACGCGGCCCATTCACTCTTGCTGATACCGAGGGAGAATTACGACCTGTGTACAGCTCATGGCCGGGCCTCAAGGGCGTCCGGGGCTGGCGTCCTTTTCGGGCGGGGGCGAGACGAGGCAGCAACGTCGCTTTTAAAGGGGCTCCACATTTACACAGCTTCATATTTTAATTTGGCTCCAAAGGGGACGTGTTTATGGAATGGAGTGTAATTCAGACTATTGCCACATGCAGTTGCTGGCTTGGGCAATTCGCTTTAATATCTGACCTGGACTCGGGATGGGAAATTAGGGAGAGACGGAGAGGAGAGAGAAATAGGGGACGAGGTATTTGAAATAATTGCGCTCCCGCACACACATACACACGCACTTACACAAGCATGCACGCACACACGTACGCACGCACGCACGCACGCACGCACGCACGCACACACACACACACACACACACACACACACACACACACACACACACACACACTTATACACACTTACACCTCCACACACTTACACACACACACACACAAACACACACACTTCGATATGTACATGCGTGCAAGTAAATTCGTGTTCGTTTATAACAGAAGCACCAAGCCTACTTTGAAGGTAAAAGCATAAAAGCATGGTTCAACAGATCATAAACATTAATTTCTTCTTTTCATTTTTTATTTTTTTTTGTGAGATTTATTTTTTCATCAATCATCATCTTCACCACCATCATCATACTATAATCATTATAATCATCATCATCACCATCATCGTCATCGTCATCTCACCAAATCATCATCATCCTCGTCAAAATCATTATGATCATCATCATCATCATCTGACAATCATCATCATCATCTCACTATCATTATCATAAAAAAATATTAATTATAATTATTAAACCATCATCTCACCATCATCATAATCATTATGATCATCATCATTACCATCATCATCACCATCATCAGCATTATAACCATCGTCCTTAGTTCCAGATTAGCAATAGTGATAATGGTAGTTATCTTTTTGACAGCAGTGATAATAAGGTCTATGATGACTATGATGAAAGCAATAGTGTTTATTCTCCTTTCTGTTAATAACATTATCATCACTATCCTCACCATCACCGTCGCTGTTGTTATCAAATCTCTCATTTCAAATTTGAAACTTAAAATCACTTATTCCCGCCTCATGCCCCGTTAAAATAGATAGATTGAAGATAAAACAAGATTTTTTTTTTTTTACCTTTTTTTTTTTTTTTACGCTGTGACCTCCCAGGAGCATTTGACAGCGGCATTGCAGGATGCAGTAAAAAGTTTATGGCTCCCCCTCGTGCAATAAAGTACATGCAAGCTCTGGGCTCCCGTTCTCTCGCCTACAGGAGGATTATCTGAATTAAATGTGGATTAAATGTTGTGAATTTTGAGATCTGGTAATGTCTGGCGTCCGTGATTATTTCAAGTATTGGGAGGCTACCTTTTCAGAGGGGGTGTTCCGTGAGCTGTGGATTTTAGGTGTGTGTGGCTTTGGATGCAGCTACGACTGTGTCTGGCGAGTTGTTATTCATACATGCATGCACGTGTGTGTGTATATGTATATGTATATATATATATTCATATTTATATTTATATATATATATTTATAGAAACATACGCATATATATATATATATATATATATATATATATATATATATATATATGTATATATAAATTATGTATGTAAGGTATATGTATATATAGTTATGTTTTTTTTTTTATAAAAAACGGGAAAAACTATCACCTTTTGCATCCGGTTTGTAATTTCACATAAAGATACACTTCTTATGTTAGTAAAGGCCAAATAAAGAAAAACAACCTTTTTTTTGTCCCTTGACTTGTATTTATTTTATTTTTATTATTATTGTTTTCTCATTTGAATTCCACATACCTCTCGCAATTGTTCACACCAGCATGATATACAATCAGAACTATGTGGGGGAGGGGGAGGGGGTGGGGTGGGATAAAAGGGGGGGGGAGGGGAGTTATGAGGGAGCCGTGTTGATGGTTACTGCATTTGCAAATTCTCCGCTGCAGTGTTGGTGATGAATATGGTCTCTGTTCCTTTTGTATCAAAGCTGGGACTCTTTTTTTTTATTGATCGGTTTGTTGCTTATGTTGCAGCTATTGTTGTCGTTGTTATGGGGGAGAGCGGGAGAGAGAGAGATGGAGAGGGAGAGGGAGAGAGAAAGAAAGAGAGAGAGGGAGAGAAAGAAGGAGAGGGAGAGAAAGAGAGAGGGAGAGAACGAGAGAGAGGGAGAGAAAGAGAGAGAGGGAGAGAAAGAGAGAGAGAGAGAAAGAGAGTCAGACAGATAGACAGACACAGACAGACATAAACAGATACAAAGATACATAAACATAGACAGAGAGACAGAGACAGCGACAAAGACGAGAGCAAAAAGCGAAACAGAGACAGAGACAAAGACAGAAGCAAAACGAGAAACAGAGACAGACAGAGACAGACCCTTTTCAGGAGGCATGTGAACGCCAAGACGTGGGGTGACCAGGTGGTCCCAGCCTCTCCGGAGACCTCTCTTAAACGCACCCGGGGCTATATGGCGCGTCCGGGTGCATGTCGAGTGCGGGTCGAATAATTTAGGAGAAGCGGGTACAGAGGGGATCGTGTCTTTGTATGTGTGGGTGGGTGTGGATACACGTAGAGGCATATCGGCGTGTATTGAGAGAGATGGAGAGGGGAGAGGAAGAGAGGGAGAAGGAGAAGGAGAGGGAGAGGGAGAGGGAGAGGGAGAGAGGGAGAGAGGGAGGGAGGGAGGGAGGGAGGGAGGGAGGGAGGGAGGGAGGGAGGGAGGGAGAGAGAGAGAGAGAGAGAGAGAGAGAGAGAGAGAGAGAGAGAGAGAGAAGAGAGAGAGAGAGAGAGAGAGAGAGAGAGAGAGAGAGAGAGAGAGAGAGAGAGAGAGAGAGAGAGAGGGAGGGGGAGAGGGGGGGGAGGGAGAGTGAGTACGGATGGGTGTGGATACAAATAGAGGCATTACGGCGTGTATTGCGTGTGTGTGGATGTATGTATGTGTTAGGTTAATGTTTTGACAGTCTCTGTGCCAATGGAATTAGGTAGTTTTGACTATTTATGCATTCATCTGTCTAGATCTTTGTTTATGTGTCTATCTAAAGCTTTATCTGTGTATCTTCACATGCACGAACGTCACATACACGCGCACAACCAAAACACACAAACAAACTAACACACACACACACACACACACACACACACACACACACACACACACACACACACACACACACACACACACACACACACACACACAGAGTCGCGCTTCCAGAGTCAAGTCCCTTTGAGCGTGTCATACTTGGGGAGATGTGACATGTCGTGTCCTAATGTGACTAGGATCATCATAAATAAAACATGTCCTCGGGGAGCTCAGGCGCGCGCGGGGCCCTAGATAAGAGGGCTCGCGGTTAAAATGGAACCTTCTTTATTATTGTCGCTGATTTGTTTGAAGAAATAGGAGTGATCGTCAGACACACACACACACATACTCACACACACACACACACACACACACACACACACACACACACACACACACACACACACACACACACA
>NC_061843.1:5733814-5736314 GCF_019202785.1 Penaeus chinensis | reverse complement strand
CCCCACCCCCCTCCATCATGGGCGTCCCCCCACCCCATCCCCCTCCATTATGGGCGTCTCCCCCTCCCCCACCTTTCGATTCTCTTCCCCGCCCCTCCCCCACCCCCCCCCCCCTCCATGGGCGGGCCTTCTACCTCCAACCTCGTCCTGCCAATTCCCCATAACTGTCATTTCAGTCCGATATGCATAAGACTTTTTTCTTCCTTTTTCCTTTTCTCCGTTTTTTGAGAATCCAATTTTCATTTCCACTCTTGGAGGCCGGGAATAAGAAAGGGGAAAAGGGGGGTTTCGGGGAATGTGATAGCGTGCGGTAGGGGGAGAGGAGGAGAAGGGAGGGGAGGGGAGAAAGAGGGAGCGTGCTGTGAGAAAGTGCTGATGGTGAAGGGGAAGAGGGAAGGGGGAAGGGGAGGTAGAAGGGGGAAGGGAGAAGGAGGAAAGTGGAAGGTGGAAGGGGAAGGGGGAAGATGAAGGGGAAGGTGTAAGCTGGAAGGGGGAAAGGGGAAGAGGAAGCTGGAAGGGGAAGAGGAAGCTGGAAAGGGGAAGGGGGAAGAGGAAGGGGAAGGGGTAAATGGAAAGAGGAAGGGAAGGGGGGGATGGGGAAGAGGAAGTTGGAAAGAGGAAAGAGCAAGGGAATAGACACAATTGAGAAGAGCTTAAGGAGAGGGAGAAAACACTGAAGGTGAAGGGAGCAATCACGAGCTGCACCTGAGGGGGGGGGGAGGGGGTTCAGGGGGAAGGAAGGGTGAGCAGACTTAGAAAGCCCTGGGGAGAGAAGGGAGGGGGAGCAGGTACAGATGGGAGGAGGAGGTCAATGCACTCAGAGAGGGATGGGGAGGAAGGGAAGGTGATGGGGAGGAAGAACATGCATATTCGACACATGAGAGGGAAAGAGGGGAGGGGAGGAGGGGAGGGGAGGAGAAGCAGACACACATGAGACGGGGAGGGTGAAGGGGAGGGGGGGAGGGGGCATCATACTGAGGGAGGATCGAGGCTTCCCAAAACCATCATGTAGGTACCATTCCGCGAGAAATATGCACCAGGAATGAACTATCGCCTTCGTCCTTGATGGTCTTCGTACAGCCATTTCCCACCTGCGTGACGAAGTATTCCGGTATTTCTTGTATCACAATTGGCAACGGATGATATTGAACCTTTATGGATGATATATTTGTATGCGGTGTGTGTGTGTGCGTCCCTGCGTGCGTCCGTGTGTGTGTGTGTGTATGCGTCCCTGTGTGTGTGCTGTGTGTGTTTGTGTGTGTGTGTGCATACTGTATGTGTATAGAGATTCATGTATGTATTTGCACGGACGAGTCTGAAGAGATGAAATTATGTGTCTGATGATATTGAAGGTAAAACTGTCACACGCCCTACCTGTCCTGAGGCGGGTCCCATGATATACAATATGATGCTTTGTGAAGTAAATCGAATTTCATCAGTTATATACGAAAAGTGCGCCATCTATCAGCAAATAAATGGTGGCAGCGGTGGCACAAGGTGAGGAGGGGAGGGAGGGGAGAATGGGAACAAAGAGAGGAGGGGAGGAGGGGACGAGGAAAGGAAGGGAGGAGGGACGGAGAGGAGAGGAGAGAGGAGAAAGGAGCAAGGAGAGGAAGGAAGGAAGGGACGAGGAAAGGGAGGGAGGAGGGACGGAGAGGAGAAGAGAAAGGAGCAAGGAGAGGAGGGGACGAGGAAAGGAAGGGAGGAGGGACGGAGAGGAGAGGAGAAAGGAGCAAAGAGAGGAAGGAAGGAAGGGACGAGGAAAGGGAGGGAGGAGGGACGGAGAGGAGAGGAGAAAGGAGCAAGGAGAGGAAGGGAGGAAGGGACTAAGCAAGAAAAGGGGGAGTAGGGATGGAGAGGAGGAGAGAAGGAAGTAAGGAATTAAAATTAAGAGGAGAGACGGGGAAGAGAGGAGAAGGAACAAAGAGAGACGGAGAGGAGAGGAGAAGGGAGTAGGCAGAGGAAAGGAGTGGGGGGGGGGGGGAGATGGGGAGAAGGGAGGACGAGAGACGGGGGGGGGGGGAGGGGAAGGGAGAGGGGGAAATCTACCCCGTCGATAGCGCTTCTCGGAACGATAAGTAAAATCCTTAATTGGATTTTGCACGTTGTGAGTTTGGCTTTGCTGATTCAGTGCAATACTTACTATGATTATATCTGATTTTAATTCTGTTCCTTTTTTTTTTTTTTTTTTTGTATATGTCTGATTTTTTTCTCTTTTTTCTTTTAGGATAATTATATCTGATTTTAAATTGTTTCTTTTTTTCTGTTTCTTTTTTTTCTTTTGTATATCTCGGATTTTAATTTGTTTCTTTTTTAGGATGATTATATCTGAATTCTTTTTTTCTTTTCTTTTTTCTTTTTTTAAGGACCATTGTATCTGCAAATGTTTCTTTTTCTTCTTCTTCTTCTTCCCTCTTCTCCTGTTTCTTTTTTTAGATTAAAAATTCTGATACGAAAGATTAGATTGATTTTCTAATGTTTTTTTTTTCCTTTGCTATGA
>NC_061843.1:5728814-5731314 GCF_019202785.1 Penaeus chinensis | reverse complement strand
TTCTCTTTCTGTCTCTCTCTTTTTCTTTCTCTTTCTTTCTCTTTCTGTCTCTCTCTCTTTCTTTTTCTTCTCTTCTCTTCTCTTCTCCTCTCCTTTCCTCTCCTCTCCTCTCCTCTCCTCTCCTCTTTCTTTCTCTCTTTCTCTCTCTCTCTATGTCCCTAGAGACATAGAGACAGACTCAAAGATAAAAAGGGAAAGGAGAATAGGAAAATAGAAGGAAGAGGAAGAAAAGAAAGAGGTAAGTGGCGAATAGGAAAGGGGGAAAAAAAGGAAAAATAATATGGAAAGGGAAGAAATAAACAGGAAAGGAATAAACAAGAAAGGGGAAAGAAGGAAGATAAAAGGAGAAGGAAGAAAAAGAAATTGGGGAAGAGAAAAGAGGAGAGGAAAAGCCGGGAGGAAGGGGAGCAAGAAGAGAAAAAGGGATAATAAGGGATTTTTTTAAAAATGGGGAGTAGGGAAAAGGAGAAGAGAAAAGAGACGAAGGAAACGGGGAAAGGAGAAGGAAAAAAGAGGGGAAGAAAAAAGGGAAAAGAAAAAGGAGGGAAGGAAAAGGGAGAAACGAGAAGAAAATGCCAAAGAAAAGGGGAAAAGAGAAAGAGAAAGAGAAGAAAAAAAAAGAACAACGAGAAAAAAGAAATGAGAAAAAGAGAGCCGAGAAAAGAGGGGGGAGGGGAAGAGAACCGAAAAAGAGAGGAAAAGGGAAAAAGGAAAAACTAAATAAAAAAACGGAGAAACACTGTTGACGCAAAGATGGCGACGTCCTGCAAAATACGTCCCATTGGAAAGCCTCAATTTACATATTCATTGGACAAGAATTTTATTTTTGAAGGAAGGAAAAAAAAAAAAAAAAAAAGGCTCAGAAAAGGGAAGCTAAAATATGGGTAGGATCAGCAGTTCATTTATTCATAAGAGACTGAATTTGATCCACTTAGTAGCGATGATTATTAATGCGTGTGTGTGTGCGTGTGTGTGTGTGTGTGTGTATGTGTGTGTGTTTGTTTGTGTTTGTTTGTGAGTGTGTGAATGTATATTTTTTATACCTGTGTGTGTGTGTATATATATATATATATATATATATATATATATATATATATATATATATATATATGTGTGTGTGTGTGTGTGTGTGTGTGTGTGTGTGTGTGTGTGTGTGTGTGTTGGAATGTATATGTATATATATATATATATATATATATATATATATATATATGTCTATGCGTGTGTGTGCATATACCTGTGTATCTCTCTGTCTGTGTACGTGTGTATGTATACGTGGGTACACAGCGTAACCAACCTGCTGCCTCAGAAGTACTTACTTAAATATCCGCTCAGCTTAGCCATCTGTGACGTTCCTGTAGCGAGGAAAGGGGTAGGAGGAGGAGGGAGAGAGAAGAAGGAGGAAGGAGGAAAGAGGATAGGGAAGGAAAAAAGAGGAAGAGGAAGAGGAGGAAGAGCAAGAGCAGAAGGTTGCTGACAGCGTGAATAGGATCATCTTCTCTCTCTCTCTCTGTCTGTTTCTCTGTCTCTTTGTCTCTCTGTCTCTCGCTCTCTCTCTCTCTCTCTCTCTCTCTCTCTCTCTCTCTCTCTCTCTCTCTCTCTCTCTCTCTCTCTCTCTCGCTCTCCTTCGTCCTGTCTGTCCTCCCTCTCTCTCTCTCGGAAAAAGCTCCTTTGCTGAATTTTCTCAAGTGGACCATCAATAATGACAACCTTCTCGTGAGCGGAAGCCTCCTTGAATGGGGTTCAGAGGCCTCGATTGAAGGTTTTTTTCCTTTAAGGGGGTAAAGCGTGGGGTGGGGGGAGGGGGGGAAGATGAAAGGTGGGGTGGGGGAGAGGGGAAGGGGAGGGGGGTGAAGGGAGGGATGGGGGAGGGGGGGGTAAAGGTGGGGGGAGGGGGAGGGAGTCGCCCTTTCTTTAAAGGAGTAAAGCGAGGTGGAGGGGGGAGGGGAGAGGGGGAGGAGAGGGGGGAAGGGGGGAAGTAGGAAGGTCTTCTTCAAGGGTTAGAGACGTGGGGGGGGGGTAGGGAGGGAGGGAGTGTTCACCGCTCCCCGAAAAGAAGAAGAAAGAGAAGAATAGGAATAAGAAAAGAAAAAGAAGAAGAGGAGGAGGAGGAGGAGGAAGAGAAAATGTATCATTATAGAACGTGATGCATCAAAAGTACTGGAATTAATGAGGAATTGCAAAGGAAGTTGCAGAATGACGTCACGGAAGTGTGTCTTAAGAGAGGTTAGACTTTCTGAATGATAATCTTTGTGTTTGTTTGTTTTTAATGAATTTTATACTATTGTTTGTTCAGTTTTATATATTCTGTTTTGTTAATGTTGTTATTGTTATCATTGCTATCTTTGTTATTATTATTATTATTGTTATCATCATTATAATTATTATTGTTGTTGTTTTTGTTGTTATTGTTGTTGTTATTGTTAAATATTATTATTATTATTATTATTATTATTATTATTATTATTGTTATTATTATTATTATTATTATTATTATTAT
>NC_061843.1:5716314-5723814 GCF_019202785.1 Penaeus chinensis | reverse complement strand
TTCTTCTTCTTCCTCATCTTCTTCCTCCTCCTCCTTGTCCTCCTCCCCCTCCCCTTACCTCTCCAACTCCTCCTCCTCCTCCTCCTCCTCCTCCTCCTCCTCCTTCTCCTCCTCCTCCCCCCCCCCCCACCCTATTTTTTCCCTTTCCTCTTATTCTTCTTCATCCTTTTCTTTATATTTTCTTCCTGCGTGCAAAGATCCCGGCGAGAGGACCACGACGCCGTCTGTCCATAAACTTAGAAGTTAGGTATCGAAGTTTTGAAATCGAAGCTTTCCACTGGGTTCGCGAAGCCAATAGTTGGACGGCTTGAGACCTAAACTATGACCGTCGAAGCTGCCCTTAGGAAAACGGGAGGGGGGGGGGGAGGGAGGTAGGAGAGGGGGGGGATAGGAGGGGAGGGGGTGGGAAGGGGGTTGGGGGGAGTGAGGGGGGGGAGAGGTATTCGATAGAAAACGGAACGGGGAGTGGGGAAGGGAGGAGGGAGGATATGGGGGTAGGGGTTAGGGGGTAAAGAAGGGTAGATGGGTAGTATATAGGGGGGGGGGAGGATGGAAGGGGAAGTAGGGGATAGGGTGAATGAGAGGAGGAATAAGGAGTCTGGTTGACGATCCAGGAGAAAAGAAATAGAAATAAATAAAAGGGAAAGACACACAGGAGGAATAAAGTGTTAAAAAAAAAAGTATTTAAGGAGTATTTATAATCCATGATTTCTTGAAACTATTTTGAGAAAAAAAAATCTGACAAATCACCTTGTTCACATTTTATTGGCAAAGGTTCAATATGGCAACGAGCGAGAACATGTTATTCCTTATTTACGAGAGGGAAGGATTAACCCATTTCCCGTGATGGATTAAGGATAAGAGCCATAGGTACCCGGAATCCACGTGTAAACGCTGAAAATCCGTGGATAATAGGAAGCTCAGAGTGCGTGAAATAAATTTGTTTTGTGCATAGTGTTTATTTTTTAAAAGTATTGTTATTTTTGTATTTTTGCAAAATTTTCAACAAGGGTTTTATACTTTTTCATGGATTGTCGACCGAGGAAGGGATAAAATGTATGTATTTTTGGTGAATGCGCGAAGTTCAGAGTGTGAATTATAATTATAATTATAATTAGAGTAAGAGTTAGAGAGAGAGAGAGAGAGAGAGAGAGGGAGAGAGAGAGAGAGAGAGAGAGAGAGAGAGAGAGAGAGAGAGAGAGAGAGAGAGAGAGAGAGAGAGAGAGTCATCCAACCGAAATGAATTATATCCTTGTTTTGCGGACGTCTATTGTTGGATTCACAAGATATTTTGAAGAGGCAACGCCCCCCCCCCCCTCTCTCTCTCTCTCTCTCCTTTTCTCTCTCTCTCTCTCCTTCTCATCTTCTCCTTCTCTCCTTCCCTTCTTCCCTATCTCCTACCCTAATCCCTTCCGCACCTCACCCCCTCAAATCCCTCCTCCCCCTCCCCATTCCCCCCTCCCCACCCTACCCTCACTCTCTCTCTCTCTCTTCATCCCATTCTTCCTTCCTCCCCCTCTACATCCCTCCCCTAACTCCGTCTCTTTCTTTCTCTCGGTAGGAAGTCCCAAGAAGAGGGGCGGGGTCGGGGGGCGGGGCCAGGGGGCGGGGCTAGGGGGAGGTGACAAAGGAGGGGGGGTTGTTGTGGCTGCGATGGGCATTGCGAGGGGATGATCCACGCGGGGGGTGAGAGGGGGGGGAGGAAGGAGGGAGATAGAGATACAGATGTAGATAGGAGGCATGTATGTGTACGTATGTATGGATTTATAGACTGATAGATGGGTAGATAGATGCAACTAGCTAGGAAGAGCTACAAGTGGAAAGAGAGAGAGAGAGAGAGAGAGAGAAAGAAAGAAAGAAAGAAAGAAAGAAAGAAAGAAAGAAAGAAAGAAAGAAAGAAAGAAAGAAAGAAAGAAAAAAAGAAAGAAAGAGAGAAAGAAAGAAAAAAAAAAAAAGAAAGAAAGAAAAAAAAGAAAGAGAGAAAAAAAGGAAGAGAAAGACCGAGACAGAAACAGAAAGAGAGAAACCGAGAGACCGAGCCAACGAGCGAGAGAATCAGACACGATAAAAAGCGAGAGCAAGAGAGCGCCAGCAACGCGGGAGAGATAATCAGCGCGGCAGAGGGAAGGGCGCGAGATGGAAGTCGGACAGGGAGAAGAAGGAGGATTAATAATTAATGCGACATGAAAGGAGATTAACGGCGTAATAGGAAGTCAGAGAGAATGGTAAATGAAGAAGAGGAGGAAGCCTCGATGAAGGGGGGAGGAGGAAGGAACAAAGGACAGCGAAGGAGGAGAGAGGACGAGCAGGTGCAGTGGGGGAGGGGGGGGAGTGGGAGGAGGTTGTGGGGGAAGGATAGGGGGAGGTGGAGGGGGCAGGGGAAGAAGGGGGAGGGGGGGGGCGGGAGGGAAGGGAAAGGAGAAGGGGATGGGGAAGGAGAAGGGGGAAGGAGGGAAGAGGGAGGGGAAAGGGAAGGGAGGGGGGGGGGAGAAGGGAGGAGAGGGGAGGGCGGGGGGAGAGGAGAAGGAGAAGGGGGAGGTGATGATACAAATGGAGATAAGGAAGAACAAGAGATAATAGAAGGAGAAGAAGAAGAAGAAACAGGAAGAAGAAAAAAAAGGAAGAGAAGACGAAGACTACGAAGAAAAAGAAGAACGAAGAAAGAAGAGAAGAGGAGAAGAAGAACAAGAAAAAGAAGAAGAAGAAGAACAAGAACAAGAACAAGAACAAGAACAAGAACAAGAAGAAAAAGAGGAAAAGGAGAAGGAATTTCGGGAGGAAGAGCCAGAACAAGCCCGGGCCAAGTAGTCCCGCATTCGCCGGATCCGCGCAATGCAAACGGCGCCTGAGGAATTATCGCCTGTTGACATCGCCCAAAAACCACACTGGAGCGGAACTGGAGAGATTCGTCCTTTCTGTATTGTTTACCGGCTTCTATTTGCGGTTTTTTTTCCGGTCGTGCGGGAGTGATTTATTTCATTCGCTGGCTTGTGAATACGTAGCGTTGTAGCAAGAAGAGAAATATGTAATTCGCAAAAAAAAGAAAAGAAAAAAAAAAGTATCTGTCTGGGTTTATTAGTAAGGAGAAGAATAGAGAGAGAGAGAGAGAGAGAGAGAAAGAAAAGGAAGGAAAAGAATGCCAGTTTTCTTTTTAAGAAAAGAAGAGAGAAACATGCAGGTTCTCTCTCTGAGGAGAAATAGAACTTTTAAGAATACGGAAAAAAAGGAAAGGAAAAAAAGGAGAGAAAAATAAAAGCAAAAGTGAAGAAAATGGAAAAAAAGAGAAAAAAATAGGAATGAAATCAATATCAAATAGATAAAAAAAACGAAATAACTAGAAAAAAATTAAAAAGGAAAAATAGAAAAACAAAGAATAGGGAAGAGAAAAAACATTTTAAAAGGGCCACCAAAACCGGAACTTATGACCTCAGAGGGAATTTAAGCAAAATGCTAGCCCAGGTCAGCCAGCCTGGCATGACGGACATTGCAGTAGGAATTTTTAATGTTAGTAGCCCCCCCCCCCAAAAAAAAAAAAAAAAAAAAAACAGCAAACAAATAGATAAAATAAAAAAAATAAACTTAATTTTCAGGGCTGTATAAACTCGTAATTATGTAAGGGTTAAGAATACGAGAAGAATGGATGGGTGCAGAAGAAAACAGGGAAGGATAAATCAGGTTTTTATGAGTGTTTGGTGGGAGGAGGGAGAGGGAGGGGGGGTGGGATGGGAGAGGGAGGGAAAGGGAAGGGAGTGGGGGTGGGAGGAGGGAGACGGGGGTGGGAGGGAGAGGGAGAGGAAGTGGGAGAGGGAGAAAGAGAAAGAGAAAGAGAAAGAGAAAGAGAGCGAGAACGCGAGACTCGATCTTCCTCCGCGAATTTCAGGACCGAGTTGACCCGGAATGCTACAACTCATCGTCAAGCAACTTGCAACAGGCCATTGGCGATCCCTAAAAAATAATTCTCGGAAATCTCGCGGAAGAAAGCAAATTTAAATTCTCCAAACTGATATGGCGGCCGCGGTACTCAGGCGCTCCAGGCCACCACGGTGTAGTTTTATGGGGATGGGGTCGCGTCGGGTTTGGGTGGGCAGGGAGGGGGGCAGGGGGGGGCAAGGGGGGAGAGGAGGTAGGCGTAGGTGGGTCTGGGCAAGGGTGGGGGAGTGGGCAAGGGGGGGGGTGGAGGTAGGCGTAGGTGGGTCTGGGCAAGGGTGGGCTGGGTGGGCAGGTAGGGTTGGAGGTAGGCGTAGGTGGGTCTGGGCAAGGGTGGGGGAGTAGCCAAGGGGGGCAGGGGGGGGTGGAGGTAGGCGTAGGTGGGTCTGGGCAAGGGTGGGCTGGGTGGGCAAGGGTAGGAGGGGGAAAGGAGGGGGTGATCGTGAGTGGGCGTTGGTGGGTAAGGGTGGGTGGGTGGGTTGGAGGTTGGCGTAGGTGGGGCTGAGCAAGGATGGGGTGGATAAGGGTGGGTGGGGTGGGGTGGGCGTGGGTGGGTAAGGGTGGGTGGGTGAGTTGGGTGGAATCTAGACAAGGTTTCCCATAAAAATCCTTCCATGAATAAAGCCAGTTGCCTGTGTTCTAAAGGGAGATGCTTTTAATTCTTATATATAGTTATCTAAAAAAAAAAAGAGTTTATGGTTTTCACACCTGATGGAGAAATATTTGTATTGCGCGTGATTGCCGGGTGTGGGGCTGATATTCGATTTTATTTATTTATTATTATTATTATTATTTTTTTTAGTTTCATTTTTGAGCTTGATTTTTTGGCCTGCGTCTGTGCGTCGGACTCTCCCTCTCTCTCTTTCTCTCTCTCTTTTTTTCCTTCGCACTTTCTCTCTCTATCTCTCTTTCTTTCTTTCTTTTTTCTTTTTTCTCTTCCTTTTTCTTTTTCTTTTTCTTTCTCTTTCTTTCTTTCTTTCTTTTTCTCTTTCTTTTTCTTTCTCTCTCTCTTTCTCTTTCTTTCTTTCTTTCTCTCTCTCTCTCTCTCTCTCTCTCTCTCTCTCTCTCTCTCTCTCTCTCTCTCTCTCTCTCTCTCTCTCTCTCTCTCTCTCTCTCTCTCTCTCTCTCTCCACCTTGCTCTCCCCCTCCCTTCCTTCTCTCATTCTCTCCCTCCCTCCCCATCCTCCCCCCCCATCCCCCCATTTCCCCACCGCCACTCTCACGCCCTCTCACGCTCTTTGCAATAATATATACGTGAATTATATGAGCGAGCGAGGTTGGCCGGTATTTCATATGTCATTTGTGGCGTTTTCAGATGGGATTGTCCCTTATTGTGGCACGTAGCGACGGAAAGGGCTAAGTGGCAACTCGAACCAATTAGTTTCCATCGTTTTATTTCATTATTGTTTTATTTTGTTTCTCTTTTTTTTCGTCATGTTGTCATTGATGTTGTTGATATTTTCCTTTTTCTTTTTGTTCTTCATGTTCTTCATATTTTTTTCATATTATTATTATTGTTGTTGTTGTTGTTATTATAATTGTTATTATTATTATTATTATTATTATTATTATTATTATTATTATTATTGTTATTCTTATTGTTATTATTGATTTGATATCTTCGTTAAATGCAGATCGAATCTAACGTTATAGTTTATTAATATTTTATTTATATTTATGCTATTGAAAGATGCGTAGCAAGAAATTACGTAAGGATTTTGTCGATCTCTCTCTCACCTTTCTACTATCCCCTTCCCCTTTCCCCTCTCCACCCCTCCCTCCCTCCCTCTCCTCTCCTCCTCCCCCTCCCCTTCCTTTTTTTTCTTTTCTTTTCTTTTATCTTTCCGCCATCACCTCCCTCCCCTCGCCTTCCCCCTCTCCACCACCTTCCCCTTCTCCCTCCTCCTCTTCCTCCTCCCATCTTTCCCCCTCCCTCTCCTCCTCCTCCCCTTCCCTTCTTCCCCCCTCCCCCTCCTCCCTCCCCCTCCTCCCTTCAACTTTCCTCCCTCCCCCTCCTCCCTCCCCCTTTCCTCCATCCCCCTCCTCCCCCCTTCCCCCTTCCTCCCCCCTCCCCCTTCAAAAATGTTGTCCGAGTGGATACAGGAGAGCTGTCAAAAACAGGTTGCCGTTTATCACTATGCAGCAGATTCAGCGAAGAATGGTATGCAGCAAATGGGGTGGGGGGGGGCAGAGAATGGGAGGGGGAGGGGGAGAGTAAGGGAGGGGAGGGGGAGGGGAATAGAAAGGGAGGGCGAGAGAAAGGGAGGGGGAGGGGGAGAGTAAGGGAGGGGAGAGGGAGGGGAAGAGAAAGGGAGGGCGAGAGAAAGGGAGGGGGAGGGGAAGAGCAGGTGAAGCGGTGAGGGAGAGTGAGGGTATCGTGAGGGGAAGACATGGGAGAATGAGGGCATAGTGAGGGGAAGTTGAAGGGAGAGTGAGAGAGAGTGAGGGAGGGCGAGATGGAGGTGAGACAGAATGAGAAGGAAGGTGAGAGAGGGTAAGGGGAAAGAGTGAGGGAGAAAGGAAGGCAAAGAGGGACTGTAAATGAGGACGAATGAGGAAGAGGGGAAAGTGAGGGGAGAGTGAGGGGAGGAGGGGGGAAGGTGTGAGGGGAAGGTGAGGGAGAGAGGGAGGGAAAGTGAGGATGGAGACGAGGGGACAGTGAGGCTAAGGTAAAAGCGAGAGGGAAGATGTCAGGAAAGGTAAAGGGGAGAGTGAGGTTGGCCGGAAGTGTGTGTGTGTGGGGGGGGGAAGGGATAATGGGGGAGGCAGGGGAGAAAGGGAAGAAGAGACAGAGGGAAGGGAGAGTGAGAAGAAGGGTGTCCGAGGAGAAAGAAGAAGAAAGAGGTAGGGAGAGGGGGGAGGAAAAGGAAATGTAGAAGAATAATTGTGAAGGAAAGCTTAAGAAAAGGATACAAGAAGAAAAACTAAGTAAGGTGAAAGGGAGGGAATAAGAGATAATAACTTCTTAATCACACAGAAACACACATACAAACACACACACACACACACACACACACACACTCACACACTCACACACACACACACACACACACACACACACACACACACACACACACACACACACACTCACACACCATCCCCACCCACACACTAACCCCTCTCAAAACACACAACCCTCCCCCTCCCCCCTCCCCCGCACAAACACTCACCCCCCCCCCCCCCCCCCGTTCAACACACACGACCCCCAAAAGACAAACATCCCCCCCACCTCCCCCCCTTAATCCCCCTCCTGACCCCCTTTAACCCCTCTTACCCAACCCCCTCCCCCTCCCCCTCTCTCACACACACAAACAGAGAAACAAACGAAGATAAGCCCCCAATCCCGACGGATTCGAACCTAATCCTGCTCGGCGCAAGGAGGAGGCCTTCGCACCTGCTTCCGGACGCCATCTATCAGTCGGTCGGTCGACGAGAGGAAGACCCTCGGTTCCCTTTTGTTTTTTGTCTTCTGGGGCGAACGGGATGGGTCGTCTTGGTTTCGTTTCGTTTGTGCGTGCATCAACTTATTGATTTTGCTCCTTAGGGGTTAGGTTTTGTGTGTGTGTGTGTGTG
>NC_061843.1:5706314-5711314 GCF_019202785.1 Penaeus chinensis | reverse complement strand
TCTCTCTCCCCTCCTCTCTCCTCCCTCTCTCTCTCCTCCCTCTCTCTCCCCTCCTCCTCCTCTCTCTCTCTCTCTCTCTCTCTCCTCTCTCTCTCTCATCTCCTCTCTCTTCTCACTCCTTTTTCCTCTCCCGCTCCTCTCTCTCTCTCTCTCTCTCTCCTCCTCTCCTCTCCTCCTCTCTCCTCTCCTCTCCCTCTCCCTCCCTCCCTCCCTCTCTCCATCCCTCCTCCCTCCCTTCTCCTCCCTCCCTCCTCCCTCTCCTCTCTCCCTCCTCTCCTCTCTTCCTCTCTCTCCTCTCTCTTCCCTCTCTCTCTCTCTCTCTCGTCTCTCTCTCTCTCTCTCCCTCTTTCTCCTCTCCCTTTTTTCTTTTCTCTCCTCTCCTCTCTCTCTCCCTCTCCCCTCTCTCCCCTCTCTCTCCTCTCTCTCTCCCCTCTTCCTTCGCTCATTTTGTTTCCTCTCGGGCTAATCCATTTCGGCATCGTTCTTTCTTTCTGTCCCTTGCATGTGTTTTCTTTTCTTCTCTGTGTCTGTCTATCTGTCTGTCTCCTCTCTCTCTCTCTCCTCTCTCTCACGCACACACACACACACACACACGCACACACCCTTGTCCCCCCCGTGTGTGTATGTATAGTTTTTTATCCCCAAATTTATCATAATAAAGTACTCTTATCCATGCTTACTGATCATTACCGATATGCGTGAACTTATTACGCAAAACAGCTATTATTTCAGCGAACTTCAATCTCTCCTTCTTCTGTTTTCCTTTCTTGCTCCCCTCTTTTCCCCGCTCTTCTTTATATATCCGCCGTTACCAGGCCCCTTGACTCGTTTTTAGTCGTCTAACAAGAACATAAATTTCGGATAAGTGGGACATGAGGCTGGCGCTTGCCCGTCCGATGAAGGAGATCATCCGTCACAACCGCCCCCTTTTTCCCCAATTCTCTCCCTCGGTCTCTTCCCTCCCCCCTCTCTCTCTCCCGTTTTCCCGCTCTTCCCCATTTTCCCCCCTCTTTCTGGTCCCCCCCATTTCTCCCTTCGCCCCGTCTTTGGCCTCGTTCCCCCTTTTTTGATTCCTTCTCCTTGTTTTACTTCCCTTCCGCTCCTTTCTCTCTCTTTCTTTCCCTTCTCTCCTTTTTTTCCACTTCTTTTTTTTTTCCTTTTTTTATCCCTCCTCCCTGTTGGTTCCCCTTCCTCTGGCCTGTTCCGGTTTTTTTTTGCCTTCCATCTTCGTTATGTAGGACGCTGATCTCCGGCTGAATGTTCTCCTTCCTCTCCGTGTCGAGGGTCTCCTTTCTCCTCCCTTCCCCTTCTCTCCCCCCTTTCCCCTGCATCCTCCTCCCCAACACCAATGCCTCACTTTCATCTCCTTTTTCTCCCATCCTCTTCCTTCTCCCGTACAATAGCATGATAGAGGGCAGAGAGGAGAGGTGGCAGGGGATAAAGATCAGGCGTGGCAGGGGTGAATCTCAAAGAGAGAGAGAAAGAGAAGAGAGAGAGAGAGGAGGACGTGGGTACATTTTCTAAGATAAACGACAAATATAAAATATAAATATATATAAAAAAATTCTGTAATATGGTGAGAAAGAGAAAAAATTTATCCACCCCCTGTGGTGTGTGTGTGTGTGTGTTTGTGTGTGGTGTGTGAAATGAATGAAAGAGAAAGAGAGAGAGATAAATAGAGAGAGAGAGAGAGAGAGAGAGAGAGAGAGAGAGAGAGAGAGAGAGAGAGAGAGAGAGAGAGAGAGAGGGGGGGGGGGGGGAGGTCAGACATGAAGAGGCGCGAGGGAAAACAAGAAGAGGAAAGGAGGGGGAGGGAGGGTGGCAGGGAGGGAGGGAGGGAAGGGAGGAGAACTAGCGAGAGCAGAGAGGCCCGTAAGTTTTGCCGTATTTGGCGAACTGAAAAATGGCGGATGTAATATGAAGATAACAGGCTAATATCCCGTCCGTTCTCCAAGGAAGATGGGAAGAATTAGTTCCTTTACTCCCGCCATCCTGCGCTACTTTAAGAGACGATCTTCGGGAGAGAGATTCGGGATCTTCCTTATCTCGACGCCTCGGAGATGCTGTTGGGCAGGGAGGGGGGGGGGGAGGGGGGGAGGGGGGGAGGGAGATTTTGCTTCCCGCTCTGAGGGAGGATAAAGCGGGAGGTTTTGTGGGGATGTGGGTACGTGGGGGTTTGGCCATGTTTTTGTTTGTTTGGCAGTGTATTTGTTTTGTGTGTTTGTATGGCAGTGTGTTTGCTTGTTTGTTCTGTGTGTGTTTGCTTGTTTGTTCTGTTTGTTGTTTGTTTTGTGTGTATGTTCCGTGTGTTTGAGTGTGTGTTTGTCCGTTTGTGTTAACGTGTTTGTTCTGTGTGTGTGTGTGTGTGTGTGTGTGTGTGTGTACGCGCGTGTGTGTGTGTGTTCGTGCGTCTGTGTGTGTGTACTTGTGTGTGCGTGCGCGTGTGTGTTTCTGTTTCTGTGTGGTAGATCACAGTTCTGAAAATATAAATATTTATACAGAACTGCCTTAACCAAATGCTGCTTATTAATTCATGCGAAATACAAACTTGTTAGGTCATTTTTGTAAATGTTATCTCTGAGCATGTTTTATAAACACATTTACCCGCATTCCCTACCCGGTGATTTAAAGAAAAGTACTTTTTGAGTGCGGCCAAAAGTTCGGGCAAACTGTAATGCTCATTAAACCGGGAATCCACATTCAGCAGGCTCTCTCCCCTTCTCTTTCTCTCTTTTTTGTCCTCTCTCTCTTTCTCTTTTTTTTTTTTTGTCCTCTCTCTGTGTCTTTCTCTCTCTCTCTCTCTCTCTCTCTCTCTCTCTCTCTCTCTCTCTCTCTCTCTCTCTCTCTCTCTCTCTCTCTCTCTCGCTCTCTCTCTTTCTCTCTCTCTCTCTCTCTTCTCTCTCCTCTCTCTCTCTCTCTCTCTCTCTCTCTCTCTCTCTCTCTCTCTCTCTCTCTCTCTCTCTCTCTCTCTCTCTCTCTCTCTCTCTCTCTCTTCCTCTCTCTTCCTCTCTCTTCCTCCCTTTCTCCCTCCCTCCTTTCCTCCCCCCCCTCTCTCTCTCTCTCTCTCTCTCTCTCTCTCTCTCTCTCTCTCTCTCTCTCTCTCTCCCTCTCTCTCTCTCTCTCTCTCTCTCTCCCTCCCTCCCTCCCTCCTCCCTCCCTCCTCCCTCCCTCCCTCCCTCCCTCCCTCCCTCCCTCCCTCCCTCCCTTGCCATAATCTGTCACTTGCTGAGAAAATTCGGCAATCTCCTAACAGCCGCGCAGAAAAGAGTCATCCCACATACGTGATGAGAGGCGAGGTTCACGTGGCCCTCCCGTGGCACCGTGGCACTTAAAGCTGGCTGACCCGGTGCCACAACCTTTTCTGCCTATTGAGGACTCGCGCACATGCACACACGCACACACACACACACACCTTGTCCCCTGTGTGTGTGCATGTATAGTTTCATCAAACTGATCACTAATGGAAGTACTCTTATTCATGCTTACTGATCATTATATACGTGGACTTATTACGCAAACTTCTCCACTTTTGTTTTCTGCTTTCCACTTCTCCCCCCTCCTTTACCCCTCCCCTTCTGGCTCCCATATCTCTCCCTCCTCCTCCCCCCCCTCCACGCCCATCAGCTCATCTCTACTCTACCCCCCTTCCCACTTTTATCACTTATCTACCTCCTCCCTTCCTGTCACCCCCATTTCTTCCCCTTCCCCATCCATCACCCCCCTCTCTATCCCCCTTCCCTTCTCCCCTCCCATCACCCTCATCTCTACTCCCTCACCCCCATCTGAATCCCACTTCTCCCCTTCCCTTCTATCCCCCCCCCCATCCATGCCCCCACCTCTTAACCATCTTTGCCCCCTATTCTACCCCTCCCATTACCCCCTGTATCTCTCCTCCTAATCTCCACCCCTCCCCTTCCCCCTCTCTACCATCACATCTACCCCCGTCTCTCCCCCTGTCCTCCTTCTCCTTTCCCCCTCTACCCCTCCCCTTTTCCTCCATCCCCACCTCCCCCGAACATCCCCCCATTCCCCCTAATTTCTAACCCTCCCCTTCCCCCATCTCACCCCCCCTTTTCCCCCCTTCTCCCTACCCCTACCCCCACGCGCAATCCTAACCTCCCCTTTCCCTCTAACCCCTTCCTTTCCCCCTCAACACCCCCTTCCCACCCCCTGTTCTCCCTACCCCTACCCCCCACGCAATCCTCCCCCTCCCCCCCAACCACGCCCGATCACTCTCGCCGCCCAGTTCCGTCTTGAACTTCGGCCATTTCCGCCCACTCTCTCTCCCAAGTCCCGCGCTGTTACGGCTGTTCCAACTGCGGTCCCGACTGCCGCTGTGACTAAGCACCATAGCGACGGGGTGGGGTGGGGGGTTGGGGGGTTGGGGGTGGGAGAGTTGTAACTGCGTAGAATTGCGGCTTTTACGAAAATTTATCCCATTCGGCAGCTGTTGGCGATCGTGGGCGGCCGAGGGCAGCGGTAACAAAATTGTTGATTGGGGGATCTTGATATCCTTGGCATTGTTTGTTTGTTTGTTTGTTTGATTGTTTGTTTTGTAGGTGAGCTGGGTTGGTGGTCATCTTCACCTACTCTTGCCACTGTCACCACTATTGTCACACTGAGTACCAGCACAACTATAACCATCAATGTCATAACTATCGTCGTCGTCATCACCACCATCATCGTCATCACCATCATGATCACCATCATCGTCATCACCACCATCATCGTCATCACCATCATTATCACCACCATCATCGTCATCACCATCATGATCACCATCATCGTCATCACCACCATCATCGTCATCACCATCATTATCACCACCATCATCGTCATCACCATCATGATCACCATCATCGTCATCACCACCATCATCGTCATCACCATCATGATCACCACCATCATCGCCATCACCACCATTTTCAAGGTGATGAGGCCATTCTAGTTCTCGTAGCCACTGTAAACAAACATTACAAACAAACAAATAATTGGGTATC
>NC_061843.1:5681000-5686000 GCF_019202785.1 Penaeus chinensis | reverse complement strand
AAGAGAGAGACCGAAAGACACAGAGAGAAGTAAAGAGACGGAACAAGAAACAGAAAGAGAAACAGAAAAGAAAGGGAGAAGAAAAAAGGGAGAAGAAAGAGGAAGAGAGAGACCGAAAGACACAGAGAGAAGTAAAGAGACGAAGCAAGAAACAGAAAGAGAGGGAGAACAAAAGGAAGAGGAAGGGGAAGGCAGCACGGTAGCAAGGAACCTACATCCCGGCGATAAGATCTTTGGGTACGAGCAAGAGACAGAGAGAGGAACTTCTGCTTGAAAAAAACGAAGGTATAAAGATATATCTCGAAAATTTGTAATACGAGATGGTTCTAAAAAAAGTGAGGGAGGGAGAGAGAGAGAGAGAGAGAGAGAGAGAGAGAGAGAGAGAGAGAGAGAGAGAGAGAGAGAGAGAGAGAGAGAGAGAGAGAGAGAGAGAGAGAGAGAGAGAGGGAGAGAGAGAGAGAGAGAGAGAGAGAGAGAGAGAGAGAGAGAGAGAGAGAGAGAGAGAGAGAGAGAGAGAGAGAGAGAGAGAGAGAGAGAGAGAGACAGAGAGAGAGAGAGAGAGACAGAGAGAGAGAGAGGGAGAGAGAGAGAGAGAGAGAGAGAGAGAGAGAGAGACAGAGAGAGAGAGAGAGAGAGAGAGAGAGAGACAGAGAGAGAGACAGAGAGAGAGAGACAGACAGACAGAGACACTTCTTTATCCAAGGTATCTATGAGATGACGGTGTGTCGTCTTCAGGATGAAACTGCAACTGATTCCGACAGAGATGATCAGAGAAGCGACCGATGGATTACACACAAGAGATGAAGGGAGCGCCGTTAATGGTTCAGATCACAGGAGGATATTGGAAACGATCTTTCTCTCTCTCTTTTATTTCGTTTATTTGTTCATCTATTTTTGGCTATTATGTCGTCTCGTTTCCCTTCTCCCTACTCCTCTCCCTGCTCCCCCCCCCCCCGCCCCCAGTATCTAGTTTTGGCTATTATGTCGTCCTTTTTCCCTTCTCCCTTCTCCCTTCTCCCTTCCATAAAAAAAAAAAATCTTTTGGATTCCTCCTCGTGATTTATTCTATTCCTTTCGTTCCTTGTTACGTTTCATCACACGTATTTTTTTTTTTTTGTGTGTGTGTTTTTTTCTCTGTTTTACTTTGAGTTGGATATAAAAGATTCAGCTAACGTGCGTGCCTGACCCGCGGTAAACATGCAACCTCACCATCAGACAAAAGGGAATTCTAGAAAACAAATTTATCTACACGTTCTCCTTCCCCCCCTCCCTCCTAAAGAAAAGAAAAAAAAAAGATGATGAACAAATTGATGAATACATAGATAGATATGTAATGGAGATACGAAATAGATAATGATATGAAACGCCAATATTGCTCCGGCATCAGGTCATGCAAGAGCGACTTCGTTGCATCAGAGGAGAGGGGGGGATGGGGGGGGAGGGGAATGTTAATTGCAAAATGCCCTCCATGATGAACAACCAACACTGCCGCGGAAAGTGTCAGCGCAAACAAGAACCCAACTGAACCGATGAACAAAGTATAAACAACACATAACCCCCCCGTTGTTCACA
Source organism: Penaeus chinensis (assembly GCF_019202785.1). NCBI lineage: Eukaryota > Metazoa > Arthropoda > Malacostraca > Decapoda > Penaeidae > Penaeus > Penaeus chinensis. The sequence continues at coordinate 5,684,428 of NC_061843.1, read as the reverse complement.
GCTTATGAACAAATCAAACAGACCGCACCGAGTTCATAATGCACACGATCAGCGTACGAATCAATAAGGTTAGAAACGGGTCTTCGCCAAAAGCCACCGCATATAAACATTTCTAGTAAATATAATCCCGAAGTTTAAAGGGGATGGGACGAAGCACCAGCCAGGCGGGCGGGACGAGAGCTGTTCGCCAGGAGCCAGGTGCTTCGCAGGTCCGGTCTCGCGCTCGCGTTCGGTCTGTCTGTTTGTCTCGCTGTCTGGGGGGTTTATCTCGCTCGCTGTCTGGGGGTTTCTCTTTCGTTTTCCAGGTGTTTTTTTTTTCTGTCTGTCTTAATCTTCTTTTACGATTCTTGCTCTCGCTCTGTCTTTCTTTCTCTTTTTCTTTCTCTCTCTCTCTCTCTCTCTCTCTCTCTCTCTCTCTCTCTCTCTCTCTCTCTCTCTCTCTCTCTCTCTCTCTCTCTCTCTCTCCCTCTCTCTCTCTCTCTCTCTCGTGTACTCTATATACACAAACAGACGGAGAAACGAGGGAAGGGGAGAAAAAAGAGGGAAAATTAAGAAACAGCAGTTTCGTTTTACACACACACACACACACACACACACACACACACACACACACACACACACACACACACACACACACACACACACACACACACACACTCAGACAAAAAACACCCAAAAAGATAAAAGAAAGATATAATGTGCATTTTCTTCCAAGAAGACCTTAGTCTGTATGATATCTTTGGGGCGCTGAGCCGTGGGATGTAGGTGTACAGGAGTCCTCTCCGTCAGGAGGAAGGAGGAGAAAAAGGCGGTAGGAAAGTAGGAGTAATCCTCCCATTTGTGTGGATTCTGCTAATGCATTTCTTTATGGGCGTCCTTGTTCCCACACGCGCGCACCCACACTCGCCTACATACGCACGAACGCACACGCGCACGCATTCACACACACACGCGTGCACGTACCCACACGCAGGTGCTCGCGTGGACGCACACACACACACACACACACACACGCACGCACGCACACACGCTCGCACGCACACACGCTCGCACGCACGCACGGACGCACGCACACGCACGTACACGTACACGTACACGTCCTTCTATACACGTGATCATACAATCATCAATATATTTGTGTTTCTATCCATATACAAATATCAATAGATATTTTTATATATTTTTGCTATTTTTGTTTATCCACCAAACTATCTATCTGTCTATCTACTATATTGGATTCTGTCGTACCTTTTTTAAACCACCGGCTCTTCATGAATATCCATTCAACTAAAAATTTCAATCTTGGATAGGATGGAGAAAAATGGCCCTCGACCGTCAAAGAAAGAACGACATATAAGATTTTTATGTTTATACACACACACACACACACACACACACACACACACACACACACACACACACACACACACACATATATATATATATATATATATATATATATATATATATATGTATATATGCATATACACATATACATATATGCAAATAAGTGTGTATATATATGTATATGTACATATACATATATGCAAATAAATGTATGTATTCCTACACAAGTATGTAATAATACTAAGATAAAGAAACTGACCAAGAAGGAGAAGAGGTTGATGGAGGGAGGGGAAGCGGGGAGGGAGGGAGGGAGGGAGGAAGGGGAAGCGGGGAGGGAGGGAGGGAGGGAGGAAGGGGAAGCGGGGAGGGAGGGAGGGAGGTAGGGGGGAAGGAGGGAAGGGGAGGGGCGATCCGCATGACCACATCAAAGGCCTCATCTTCCGTCTTAGATTGAATGGCCGAGCGCAACTGACAGACGAAAAGGTGGATTTATGTCTCGATGCCTTTTTGTCGGAAGAGGAAGAGGGAACAGCTGTGGGATGACGGCGCTGTTTGTTCGTCTCGTGGGGGGTGGGGTGGGGGTGGAGGTGGGGGGGGTGAGGGGGTGTTTGTGCGGACGGGCGTGTTCTCTTTCCCCCTTGTTCTTTGTTGGGGGGGGGGGGGGGGGTGTTCCTTAGGTTTGTGGTGGGGGTGGGATTTGTTTGTTTGTTTTTGTGTTTGTTTGTTTTTTTAGTTTGGTGTGTTTGTGTGTGTGGTTGTGTGGTTGTGTTTGTGTGGTTCTGTTTGTATGTGTGTGTGTGTATGTGTGTGTGTGTGTGTGTGTGTGTGTGTGTGTGGTTGTATTGTGTGTTTGTTTTGTGTAATGTGTCGGTCGGGAATACCTGCGTGTTGTCTTGAGGTGTGTGTGCTTGTCTCTTTTTGTTTTTTTTGTTTTTATTCGTTCTCTGTCTCTCGTTCTTTCTCTTTCCGTATCTGTCTCACTCTCTCTCTGTTTCTCTCTCTCCTTCTCCCCTCCCTCCCCCTCCCCCTCCATCTCCCTCTCCCTCTCCCGCTCCCTCTCCTTCCCCCTTCCCTTTCCAATTGCTTCTCCCTCCCCCTACCCCCTTCAATTGCTTCTCCCTCCCCCTACCCCCTCCGCTTCCCCTCCTCCTCCCCCCTCCCTCTATCTCTCTCTTTCAAATCCTGACAGAAACGCACAAACGCACGCACGTCCCACCAGCAGCTGGTAATTGTCTCACGTTACTTACATTTGACACTTTTCTTTTTTTTTGTCCGAGAGATATTTACATATTCAGGGAGTTGAAATTTGATCCCTTTCATCATCCTGTTCATTATATCGAGCGGCGATGGACATCTCTCTGTCTGTCTGTCTGTCTGTCTATGTATGTCTTTGTCTATTTATCTGTATGTTTATCTGTCTCGCTCTTTCTCTCTTTGTCTATCTATCTGAATGTTTATCTGTCTCGCTCTTTCTATCTTTGCCTCCTCTTTTTTCTCTTCCTCTTCCATCTCTCTCTCTCTCTCTCTCTCTCTCTCTCTCTCTCTCTCTCTCTCTCTCTCTCTCTCTCTCTCTCTCTCTCTCTCAATCCTTATTCTCTCTCTCTCTCTCTCAATCCTATTTCTCTCTCTCTCTCTCTCTCTCTCTCTCTCTCTCTCTCTCTCTCTCTCTCTCTCTCTCTCTCTCTCTCTCTCTCTCTCTCTCATTCTCTTATTCTATCTCTCTCTTTCTCTCTCTCAATCCTTATTCTCTCTCTCTCTCTCTCTCTCTCTCTCTCTCTCTCTCTCTCTCTCTCTCTCTCTCTCTCTCTCTCTCTCTCTCTCTCTCTCTCCGTTCATATCTATCTGTCTCTTTTGGACATATTTTTGTCTTTATTATTTTGATATGATAATTTGTTCTTTGTTTTGGATTTAGTAATATGCTTTTCCCACTTTCTTTCGTACTTTCTATTCTGCGATATTATTATTTTTAGATTATGACACCTAATGCTTATTTCAATCCGTGTATGATAAAGAATAGTACTGTTTATTGTGAAAGAAAAAAAATAAATGAATATAATAAATTGTGTATAAACACTAATAAA
>NC_061843.1:5666000-5676000 GCF_019202785.1 Penaeus chinensis | reverse complement strand
GCGAAGGGAGGGGAGAGAGAGCGCCGGTCTAAGGCCACCCCTCTGTGCCGGCCGCCTCCCCTTGCCGAGCATTCAATAGCCTCAACCCCCACAGGAACCTTCGGCTGACCAGTTGTAATTTAAATCCCAGCCATACCTTCCGTCTTAGCAGAGTGCCTCGTTTTAAGTTTTCATTTGGCTGGATGCTTTTTTCTCCCCCTTTCTTTTTACCACGCCCCCCCCCCCCCCTAAAAATAAAGAAAAAGAAACCTTTGGAAATAATAAATGAAGAGGAGGACTTTGGAGGTTTTCGAGGTCGTGTTGGTCTTTGTCTCGGCACAACTACCCGACGAAGCCCGCGGGCACCGGGGCTGAAATTAACTGTTGTAAATGGGAAGGCGAAAACCGACACCGATGGGGGCCACGTAAGGGCGACGACCCTACCCGAATTGCCAGCGATAGTCGCCCCTATTGCATCCGCTGTATTGAGTCATGTCTCTGCCAGTGTCACTCATATGCAGGGCGCTCGTCTATCGGTTATTTTTTCCCCTCCGGTGAACCCGAGGTAATTCTCTTTCCCTGCGCCGCGATTCCGTCTCTTTTCGTCGCTCGCGGGCAGAGGGCGGGGAGGTATATCATCGCGGTGTGGGGGGGGGGAGGGGGAAGGGGCGTTTTTATTGTTTCGCCCGCTCTCTCTCTCTTTTCTGGTTTGTTTGTTTGTTTTATTGCCGATGGATGGATGGATGGAGGGTTGGTTTGTTGGTTGGTTGGATGTATGTTTCTCTCTCTCTCTCTCTCTCTCTTTCTCTCTCTCTCTCTCTCTCTCTCTCTCTCTCTCTCTCTCTCTCTCTCTCTCTCTCTCTCTCTCTCTCTCTCTCTCTCTCTCTCTTTCCCTTTTCTCTCTCTCTTCTCCCTCTCCCTCTTTGGTGGCCTTCTTCCTCTTAATCTCCCCTCTCCCCCTCTCATCTCTCTCCCTCTCCCCCTCCCATCTCTCTCCCTCTCCCTCTCCTTTTCCCTCCTCCTCACCATCTCCTTCCTCCCCCTCTCCCTCTCCTTTTCCCTCCTCCTCACCATCTCCTTCCTCCCCCTCTCTTCTCCCCTTTCTCATCCCATAAAAAAACACCACAAAGTGATAAAAAAAAAACCGTCGGCGACCGTACAGAGGTTATCCATCGGCCCATAATACAGCGAGCGGGTCTTAAGGATTGACAGATGTCGCTTAAGAATCACTCGGACAAATGGCCTTTTTACATATATACAGGGAGAAGAGGGAAGGGAAGGAGGGAGGGAAGGGAGGGAAGGGAGGGAGGGAGGGAGGGAGGGAGGGAGGGAGGGAAGGAGGGAAGGGAGGGAGGGAAGTGAGGGAGGGAGGGAGGGAGGGAGGGAGGGAGGGAGGGAGGGAGGGAGGGAGGGAATGGATGGAGAGAGGGAGGGAAGGGATGGAGAGAGGGAGGGAGGGAAGGAGAGGGAGAGGGAAAGAGAGAGAGAGGGAAAGAGAGAGAGAGGGAAAGAGAGAGAGAGGGAAAGAGAGAGAGAGGGAAAGAGAGAGAGAGGGAAAGAGAGAGAGTGGGAAAGAGAGAGAGAGAGGGAAAGAGAGAGAGAGAGAGAGAGAGAGAGAGAGAGAGAGAGAGAGAGAGAGAGAGAGAGAGAGAGAGAGAGAGAGAGAGAGAGTAAGAGGGGGAGAAAAGAAGAAAAGGAGGTCGGAGGGAGGGAATGAGTATGTATGAATATATGTATGAGTATTCACGGGACAAACGCTGGTATGACGGAAGCCCTTCCCCCCATCTCTCTCTCTTTCTTTCCATCCCTCCCTCTATCCCTCCTTCCTTCCCTCCTCCCCCTCTCTTCCCCCCTCACCATCTCTCTCCCTCCCTATCCCTATCCCTCACTCTCCTTATCCCTCGCTCTATTTCCCTTTTCATCCTTATATTTCTCCCTCATTCCTTTCCTCCCTCCTTCCTTCCCTCCCTCCCTCCCTCCCTCCCTTCCTCCCTCCCTCCCTCCCTCCCTACCTCCCTCCTTCCTTTCCTCACTCACTCCCTCCTTCCCTCCCTCCCTCCTTCCCTTCCTCCCTCCCTTCCTCCTTCCCTCCCTCCCTGCTTCCCTCCCTCCCTGCTTCCCTCCCTCCCTTCTTCCCTCGCTCTCTCTCGTTACAATACATGTACGAGTGTCACATGCCAGGTACCACCTTGTACCTCGGGGCGTCCTGATAGACACAGTCAACAAGCGTGGTTTTATCCATAACGCTGGGATATCTGTATGTTCATTTCCCTTTGTTTTAATGTTTAAGCTATTTGAATTATCATGTTTTATATAAGCAAGGTGCACTCAAACAACGTGTTAATACAGTCAAGTGAGAGTGGAGTATTGAAGATAGGGAATGTTGAATTTTTGTGTTCGGAAGAAACGTTGAGAAATAATGTGTTTTCGGAGCATTTTGATTTTATAAGTAAGGGGACGCTGAAATCTTTTGTTTATTTCAGAAGATAAAACTGAGACAAATTACGTCTGTGTAGGAAAGGAACACTGAATCATCGTGTTTAATTTTTTTTTAAATAGCAACATTGGGAATTATCACGTTTGTAAAGGCAATGAACACTGAATTTAACATGTGTAGACAAACAAGAAACATGATAATATATTTATATAAACATTTAACTCTCACGTTTACCAGGGCAAGGAACACTTAACCTAACATATATTTATATGCAAGAAACATCGTATTAATATAAACCAGAAACATTTAACTCTCACATTTACCTAAACAAGAAACAATGCATTATCGTATTTACATAAGCAAGAAATTCCATTTGTGGCTTAGTGGAAGCGCATTCATATATATAATATTTCCCGTGTCGTTTTATTTATTATTATTATTTTTTTTTCAAAAGAAACATGGAAATAATGGTGATGTGACACTCGTCATCTCGATAAAAAAAGGGAGAGAAAAAAGGTTTTGACGATGATAAACGGAATCTTGAAACAGCTTTTAGGCGGATAATGGAAGACGGGCCGAGGTGCTCAGAGGAATGACAAGGAAACGGATGGCATGAGGTCATGAGGATGTGATTCTTATCCGCATTTGCAAGGAAGTAGATGGATGGATGGGTGCGTGCGTTTGTATGAGTGCGTGGCGGTGTTTGTGGTGATGTTTGTGTGGGGGGAAGTGTATGTGTGTGAGTTTTTGTGCGGCGTATACTGCACACGCACGCATGCACGGACGACGGACGTACGCACGCACGCACGTACGCATACACTTTTAGATTATCTCTAAACACACACACACACACACACACACACACACACACACACACACACACACACACACACACACACACACACACACTCATACACTCACACACTCACTCCTTCACTCACCCGCAGACTCCCCCCCCCACTCCCCCCTCCCCCCCCCCCCCACGAACCAACGTTTACCCCCCCCCATCGAAAGTCCAAAGCAAATATGGCCGCGAGTGAAGATGTCCATCAGTCATAAATGCACGCGCAGGCCATGGCCCAATTAGCGTCGTGGTTTTACAAAAGCCTTCGGTGGTAAGTCATCGCGTGCGGTGGCCTGTCAATCAAAAGGGGGGGGGGAGAGGTGGGAGGGGGAATGGGGGAGTGGGAGGGAGGGAGGGAGGGAGGGAGGGAGGGAGGGAGGGAGGGAGGGAGGGAGGGAGGGAGAGAGAGAGAGAGAGAGAGAGAGAGAGAGAGAGAGAGAGAGAGAGAGAGAGAGAGAGAGAGAGAGAGAGAGGGGGGGTTTAGGGGAAGAGGAGAAGGGAGATATCTGTAAATGGCAGAAGGAGGGAGGGAGGGAGGTAGAGAGAGAGAGGGAAAGGGAGGAGGGAAGGAGAGGGAAAGGGTGGAGGGAAGGAGAGAGTGTAAATGGAGAAGGGAGGAAGAAGAGGGAGGAAAGGGAGGAGGAAGGGAGCTAAAATGGAGGAGGGAGGGAGGGAAAGGGAAATGGAGGAACTAAAGGAGGGGTATGGGGAGGGAACGAGGAAGGGGTAGGGAGGAGGGGGTCAAAGGAGGGATTGGGGGTTAGAGAAGAAGGAGGGGACGGATTAGCGAGTTGAAGAGAGATAGGGTTTAGAGAGAGGGAGGGAGGGAGGGAGGGAGGGAGGGAGGGAGGGAGGGAGGGAGGGAGGGAGGAAGAAAAAGGGGTTAGGAGAAGATAGCGGATTAGAGGGCGAAAAAGGGGAAGGATAAACGGGAGGAGAGGGCAGGGGAGGGAGGATTGGAGAGCGAAGAGAGATCGGAGGGAGAGAAGAGGGAGGGAGGGAGGGAAGGAAGAAAGGAAGGAAGGAAGGAGGAAGAGCGATCTGGGAGAGGGAAGGAGAACTTCTTCTTCCTCCTTTTCTTCTCCTTCTTCTTCGTCTTCTTCCTCTTCTTTTTCTTCTTCTTCCTCTTCTTCCTCTTCTTCCTCTTCTCCCTCATTCTTCTTCTTCCTTTTCTTTCTTTCTTTCCGTTGGACGTGGCCATTTCTCGACCTCCTGTCTTAATTGTTACCTTCTGAATTTAGAAAAAAAAAAAAGTTTTAGGGAAGGGAAGCATTAGGGTTGATTTTCGTTGCTGGAAGCCGGTCGCCACGTGTGTGTCTTTGTGTGGATTTTTTTTTTTTTTTGTTTATGTGTGTGGATGCGTGTGTGTGTTATTAGCGTTGTGATTTTGTTGGTTTAAGTTAGGTTGTGTAGATGCATTTTTGTGATTATTATTTCTTTAGCTTTTATTACTTTATTGATGTAATGATAATTGTTATCATCATTGTCATTATCATTATAATTATTATCATCATCGTCATTATCGTCGTCATCATCATCATCACCATCACCACCACCACCATCATCATCATCATCATCATCATCATCTCCACCATCATCATCATCATCATCATCATCATCATCATCATCATCATCATCATCATCATCATCATCATCATCATCATCATCATCACCACCATCATCATCATCATCATCATCACCATCACCATCATCATCACCATCATCACCACCACCTTCATTGGTCATTTTTGTACAGTTTCACTGAATGTACACGGTAAATAGAAATTTGTTCAAAGGCGTCAGCACGCACAAGGCTACACAGAACAAATGTTTAGAATGTACAACTGTATAATGCATGACTGGGCAACACACAAAAGGAATGTACAATGCAAGACGATTGTTCAGAAGGCAGGGGGTATTTCGAGTGTTTAGAATATGCAACAGATAACCAGTATTCCAGATGATACCACGCATAACAATCTTTGTTCAGAAAATACAGCTGTGCAACGCAAAACTAGTGTTCAGAATGTACAGCTGTACATAACACGCAATTGATAACCAGTGTTCAGATGATGTCCGTTCGGAAAGTACAGCTGTACATAACACGCAATGGATAACCAGTGTTCAGATGATGTGCGTTCAGAATGTACAGCTGTACATAACACGCAATTTATAACCAATGTTCAGATGATGTCCGTTCGGAAAGTACAGCTGTACAAAACACGCAATTTATAACCTGTGTTCAGATGATGTGCGTTCAGAATGTACAGCTGTACATAACACGCAACTTATAACCAGTGTTCAGATGATGTGCGTTCGGAAAGTACAGCTGTACATAACACGCAATTTATAACCAGTGTTCAGATGATGTGCATTCGGAAAGTACAGCTGTACAATCCGAAACTGGAGTTCAGAATGTACAGCTATACGTAATAACGTTGACCGCGACCAGAAAGTCCATTTACTGAATTACACACGAATACCATTATTTACCGAAGCGCGTATTTAATGCATTAAATTGTTGCTTCTGTGTAATTAACTTTTAAAATTATTTAGTTGGAACGTTGACTCTCCCCTTCCCCCCTCTCTTCCCCACTCCCCCACTCCCCTCCCCTCTTATTCCCTCTCATCTTTTTTATTTCGTTATTATTTTTATTTTATTTTATTTTTATTTTTTTTATTTTTTATTTTTTATAATCCCCACGTCCCTCGTCCCCCCCTGTCAAAAAATGTATAACAGAAATAAAGTAAAATAAAATTAAATGAAACAAAAAACAAAAATACTGAACGGTTTAATGCAAGGGTTACAGTCCCCTGTGTTATTGTTATTCGCCTCTCGTCACGTTCGCGAGGGGAGGGGGGGGGGGGGGTAGAGAGGAGAGAGAGGAGGAGAGGGGGAGGGGGAGTGAGAGGAGGAGAGGGGGAGGGGGAGTGAGAGGAGGAGAGGGGGAGGGGGAGTGGGAGTGGGGAGAGAGAGGAGGAAAAAGGGAGGGGGAGTGGGAGTGGGGAGAGAGAGGAGGAGAGGGGGAGGGGGGGGGGGAATGGGAATGGGGAGAGAGAGGAGTGGGGGAGGGGGAGTGGGAGTGGGGCGAGAGAGGAGGAGAGGGGGAGGGGGGGTGGGAATGGGAATGGGGAGAGAGAGGAGTGGGGGAGGGGGAGTGGGAGTGGGGCGAGAGAGGAGGAGAGGGGGAGGGGGAGTGAGAAGGGGAGTGATGGGAGAGAGAGGACGAGAGGGGGAGGGGAAGGAATGAAGGAGGGGTAAGGAGGGAGGATGGATTGGAAAGCAGATGGAGAGAAAAGGAGAAGGGAAGGGGGAAGGGAGGAGGAATACAGAAGGGAGAGAGGGAAGAAGAAGGGAATAGGGGAAGGGAGTGGTAATGAAGGGAAGGGGGGGAAAGGAGAAAGAGAAAGGGAAGATAATTAGGAGAGGGAGGAAGAGAGGAAAAAATAATGGAAAAGTGGGGGGCAACTAAGAGGGAAAAAGGAAAGGGGCGGAGAAAGAGGGAGAAGGGAAGATAATAAGAGAAGGCGAAAGGGAAGATAATTGGCGAAAAGGAGCTTGAGAGGAGGAAGGGGAGAAGGAGGAGGAGGAGGAGGAGGAGGAGGAGGAGGAGGAGGAGGAGGAGGAGGAGGAGGAGGAGGAGGAGGAGGGAGGGAGGGATGGAGTGGGGAGGGGAAGAGAGCTGGAGGAGGAGGAGGAGGAGGAGGAGGAGGAGGAGGAGGAGGAGAGGGAGGAGGAGCAGGAGCAGGAAGAGGAGGGGGAGGAGGGGGAAGCAGAAAGAGAAGAAGAAGGAGTAAGAAGGGGAGAAGGAGGAGGGTTTGGAAGAGGAGATGGAGAAGGAAGGGGGAAGAAGAGATGGAGGAGGAGGGGGAAGAGGAGAAAAGGAGGAAGAGGAGAAAGGGAGGAAGAGGAGAAACGGAGGAGCAGGAAGAAGAGAAGGGGAGAAAGGAGAAGAGGGGAGAAAAGGGGTTAAGGCTAGGATTACTGTTGCCGTTCTGCATTTACTGATTGCGCTATTGTGTATTTGTCTTTTGTGTACTTCGGATGATAATATCTTTTGAGTTTTTTTTCTCTCTTCAAGAATAAAATTTGTATCGTAAATCATCTTCATTGTCATTATTTTTGTTGTTGCTGTTGTTGTTGTTGATTTTGTTGTTGTTGGTGTTGCTTTTGTTGTTGTTGTGTAGAATTTAGACATTGCCCTGCGTATTTTATTGTTACGTTATTAATAAAGAAAACGATTATAACTTCCTGTAACATCTGCCAGTGAGAGAACTCATCGGATTTAAAGATGAGGGCGCATATAAACACATAAAAATCAATAGCATTTGTAATCTATCAGCTCAAAAAAAAAAAAAAAAGAGTTTGAGACTCTACCTTCCACTTATCAGTCCTGTCTATATTTTTTTTTTATCTCTCTCTCGCTTTATTTAATTCATTCTTTGCTTTGTTTTTTCTTTCTTTCTTTCTTTCTTTCTTTTTTTCTTGGGGGGGGGGGGGGAGTTCTCTGATGGACCAGCTACTGTTTATGAAGACGATTTAACCGGTTTCTTCCTTGGCTCTCTGTGGTCCATGTGGTAGAGTGCGTATGGTTATATGGTGGTACGAAGTAGTTGTTCACGTTGGTTGCACATCTTGGTTATGGTGTTTAAAGGATGGATTGTGTAAGAGAGTACTTCCGGAAAGCCTATATGTAGTGTGTGTGTGTACTCTTGCGGGTTAATTAAGGGTGTTCTGTAGTGTTCGTTATTGCACAGGACGCGAGCGAATGTGTGCTTACGTTATGCGACATTTGGACGCTATTGATGAGGTCTGGGTAGAGTGGAGCGCGTACGATAACTTTGCATATTTCGGAATGGTGTACGAAGCGTCGCGAGCTTCCTGAAGAGCTGCGAGAGCGCGTTCAAACGAAGCCTGGACAGTGCTCGTAGCGTGGACGGAAACCCCGACGGCTGATGACGTCACACGGCATCTGGCGGTTTTTTTTTCGGGTGACGTCACGATCGGAGCGCCCTCGTCCCCGCCCCTCCCCGCCCCTCCCCGCCCCTCCCCGCCCCTCGCTCCCCGGGGACGAAGATCGGCGGGATTAGTCGGCATGTGCAGATCACGTGGCCATAATCGGGATTTTCTCTACAACACTCGCTCGGACTTTGTCATGGAAGATTACAGCAACTGAAGAGGATTACAATTTTGCGGTTCGCTTTCCCCGTGTATTCGCGACTCTTTATTTTGTCTTCCCGGTGATGCATGTTCTCACGTTGATTTACGGCCGTCGTGATTAATTAGGTGTGTTATTACCCCCTCGCTAATTACGGGCTCCCTGTGCGCACTCTCCCGCGAGCGCCTAATTTCCCTCGCTCCGATGCTTCGCGCGATGCAGCTCTACTTTCTGTGGCTTTTCCCTTGGAGCAATATGCCATTTGCTTAATCAGATCCGATCGGAAAGAAACTGTGAAACAAACTCTAACGAACTTCTCTTGTTGTTGCAGACGCCGCGGGCACGCCACCGGACCCGGCCCCTCCCGAGGTCCCTATCCGGGGGCCCTCCCACCACCACCCGCTCCTGGCGGCGTCGCGGCGGACGGGCAACCCGCCCCCGGCCTCCAACAGCACGGGCGTCGGAGGCCCGCCCTCGCCGCACTACCAGGACCACCTTCAGGACGACACGTACCAGCAGCCCAACTCGAACGTCTTATTCTCTCAAGGTGAGTGAACATGATTTCGGGGCCGAGGTTTGAGTCCGACCCCGGGCTTGAGGCTCGGGCGTCGGGTAGGGGCTATTGCAGGCCCGATGAGGGTCTGGTCGGCTCGCGGGGGACTGGGGAAATCGGGAGCGCTGGGGCAGGTTTTGTCCGCGGAGAGGCAATCGATATAGAGAATAATCCATTTTTTTAAGTGATCTAAAAACATCACATTACAATGTACAAATGTTCACACACACACACACGCATGCACACGCACACGCACACGCACACGCACACGCACACGCACACACACACGCACACGCACACACACACGCACACGCACACGCATACGCACACGCACACACACACACACACACACACACACACACACACACACACACACACACACACACACACACACACACACATTATAAAGATAAACGACAGACGACAATATGTTTTCCTTTTCTCGAGTCCGTCCATGTATATTTTTCTCAGAGTTTCTTATTTTCCTCTCGTTCGAGCAAGCCACGCTGTTTTCTCTTCTTCCAAAACTTGCAAGATTAAAAGCGTTCCTTTATTTCTCACAAAATTAACTTGTCAATCAGTTTATGGTTCTTTGTTTCAAAACTAATTTTATAAGATGGAATGATGGAATAAAGAAAAGGAGAACGACAGATAATTAAAGATAAGAAGATAGAAAGAAGTTTGAAGGAGATGAATTCAATGTTATTAATTATTTTGAAATGAATTGGAAGAAGGAAATTAATTAATTATTTAGCCCAACTATAATAGGGGAAAAAAAGGATAAATAGATGAAAGGGACAGTAATAATCAGACAGAAATATTGAACAAGTAAACTAATTTCGAAAAAAAAATACAAAAGAAAAACAAGAAATGAAAAGTATATCTTCAAGCTACACATTCGTCATTAATTCCTCATGAGTGTTAGTCTTACTTGAAGAACAGAAGAAAAAAAAAATCGCATTTACTCATTTATCGATATAAACCTGCAAGTGAGTCAAGTAGGACGGATTGGAAGAAATATATACATT
>NC_061843.1:5656000-5661000 GCF_019202785.1 Penaeus chinensis | reverse complement strand
TGTAATATTTAGGGTAACGGATGTACAGTAGTGTTTAGGGTAACGGGCGTACTGTAATATTTAGGGTAACGGATGTACAGTAGTGTTTAGGGTAACGGGCGTACTGTAATATTTAGAGTAACAGACGTACTGTAATATTTAGGGTACCGGGCGTACTGTAATATTTAGGGTAACGGATGTACAGTAGTGTTTAGGGTAACAGGCGTACTGTAATATTTAGGGTAACGGGCGTACTGTAATATTTAGGGTAACAGGCGTACTGTAATATTTAGGGTAACGGTTGTACAGTAGTGTTTAGGGTAACGGGCGTACTGTAATATTTAGGGTAACAGGCGTACTGTAATATTTAGGGTAACGGACGTACTGTAATATTTAGGGTAACGGATGTACAGTAGTGTTTAGGGTAACGGTTGTACTGTAATATTAAGGGTAACGGGCGTACTGTAATATTTAGGGTAACGGGCGTACTGTAATATTTAGGGTAACGGATGTACAGTAGGTAACAGGCGTACTGTAATATTTAGGGTAACGGGCGTACTGTAATATTTAGGGTAACAGGCGTACTGTAATATTTAGGGTAACGGTTGTACAGTAGTGTTTAGGGTAACGGGCGTACTGTAATATTTAGGGTAACAGGCGTACTGTAATATTTAGGGTAACGGGCGTACTATAATATTTAGGGTAACGGATGTACAGTAGTGTTTAGGGTAACGGTTGTACTGTAATATTAAGGGTAACGGGCGTACTGTAATATTTAGGGTAACGGGTGTATGTAATGTTTAGGGTAACGGATGTACAGTAGTGTTTAGGGTAACGGGCGTACTGTAATATTTAGGGTAACAGGCGTACTGTAATATTTAGGGTAACGGGCGTACTGTAATATTTAGGGTAATAGACGTACTGTAATCTTTAGCGCAACAGATGTACAGTAGTGTTTAGGGTAACGGGCGTATGGCAGTGTTAAGGCTAACGGACGCACAGTACTGTTTAAGGTGGCAGATCTGCAGCAGTGCTAAGGGTAATGTACGTATTGCAGTGTTAAGGGTAACGGGCGTACGTAGTCTTTAGGTTACCGGAGGCACAGTAGTAATGGCAAAATACAAGAGTAATTAAAGTTACTCTGTAGATAACTACAACTACAAGGACAGAGTGGGGAGAGAAGTTAATAACAAGAACAAGAGCGTAGTGATAAGAAAGGGAAGTAGATAACACGATGATAACAAAAGGGAAGTATATAACAACAGTAATAAAATATGGTAATGAAACAACAAAAACAAAATGGCACTGACAGATTATAAAACTTAATACCGATAAAAAAACACAAACTCGGTATCGTGTGTAAAAGAAATATATGAATAGATCAAATGAACATATATAAGTGACGATGAAAAACATTAATACAAAAAAAAAAAAAAGTAAAAAAAGGGAAATAGAAAGAAATTTGTTTCAATAAATTCCACACTGAAAAATTATATTGAAACGCAAAAAGTTAAAAAAAAAAATAATAAATAAATAAATAAAATAAAAGTATTTTATTATTTAAAAAATGACAAGAAAAAACAGTATTTTCAAGGGATAGTAAAATCCTAAGAAAAGGTATAGAGGAAAACATTAAATTAAAACGATTTAACAAAAATAGAAAAAAGAAAAAAAAACTTGCAATGTATATTCTTAATTATTTTTTTTTTAATATGTATTTTTGACGTTCTTTCCTGTTAGTCGTAGTTTGTTTTCTGTTAACTTTTACGTTTTTTTTTTTTTTTAATTTTTATAATGATTATGCTTATTTATTATTTCAGTATTATGTTTTGTGTTTCGATATAATGGATCACGGAGTATGTTATTATTATGTTTTTTGTTTTGTTTTGTTTTGTTTATATGAAATTAAACTTTTTTTTTTTTTTTTTTTTTTTTTTTTTTTTTTTTTTTTTTTCCATACATTAAGAACATTCCTTTTCGCTTTTATTTGGATGTTCATCGCCGTGTACTTTAGAAGTTTCTACGTGTATATTTAGTTGTTCCGTTCTCATGTACAGTAGAACCTTCGTTTTTGTGTTCAATTAGCGCCCCCCCCCCCCCCCCCCCCCCCCCCCCCCCACACACACACACATACACACACACACCGCACGTACAGAAGCAAGTTCACTAGAACGCTACTTTTTTGCGATATTTTTTGTGTACCTTATAAAGTGCCTTGTTGGTGTACATTTGAATTATTGCTCTCGTGTACATCAGAACGTTCTTTTTGTGTACACGAGAACGTTCCTTTTTTGGTGTACATTAGAACTTTCCTTTTTGATGTACATTTGAACGTTCCTTTTTGGTGTATATTAGAGACGTTCCTTTTTGGTGTACATTTGAACGTTCCTTTCTGATGTACATTTGAACGTTCCTTTTTGGTGTACATTAGAGACGTTCCTTTTTGGTGTACATTAGAGACGTTCTTTTTTTTGGTGTATATTTGAACGTTCCTTTCTGATGTACATTTGAAACGTTCCTTTTTGGTGTACATTAGAAACGTTCCTTTTTGATGTACATTAGAAACGTTCCTTTTTGGTGTACATCTGAACGTTCGTTTTTGGTGTACATTAGAAACGTTCCTTTTTGATGTACATTAGAAACGTTCCTTTTTGATGTACATTAGAAACGTTCCTTTTTGATGTACATTAGAAACGTTCCTTTTTGATGTACATTAGAAACGTTCCTTTTTGGTGTACATCTGAACGTTCTTTTTTGGTGTACATTAGAAACGTTCCTTTTTGATGTACATTAGAAACGTTCCTTTTTGATGTACATTAGAAACGTTCCTTTTTGGTGTATATCTGAACGTTCTTTTTTGATGCACAGAGCTCACTGAATCTGCATGATTTAGAACTTCCCCCCATCCCCCCCCCCTCCGCACATATCAGAACATGTGAACAAGAACATGTCTTTTTTTTCCCACCAGAACGAAAATATGAACACGTAATATTTTCATATAAAAGAGACCATATCTTTGACGCAGAGGGTCGGTAACCCCACAAGTACACGGTTAGGATAACTGGACCCAACTAGTGTACGTCTCTGCCATTGTTTATTTAAGTAGGAGATTAAAAATCCAGGCTTTGCATCCCCTGCGGTTCCTAAGGCTTCATGCGTGTAAACGTATGGCTGCATTTGTCCGATGTGAGTAAAAATTATGAGGGACAGGATAATAGATTCTAGAGAGAGAAGAAAGGAACGGGGAACGACTTTAAAGGTCAAAAGATATTAGTACAAAGAGGGAGAGGGAGAGGGAGAGGGAGAGGAGGGAAAAGGAGAGGGGGAGGGAGAGGGAGAGGGAGAGGGAGAGGGAGAGGGAGAGGGAGAGGGAGGGAGGGAAAATGAGAGGGAAATTATATATATATATATATATATATATATATATATATATATATATATATATACATATATGTATATATATATATGGATGTATATATATGTATATATATATATATATATATATATATATATATATATATATATATATATATATATATATATACTGGGGGGGAAAGGCCCAGGTAAATGGACAAGTAAACAGGGGAAGATTCTCAAAGAAAAAAAAAATAGCGAATAAAGACAACAACAGCCACGAAAACAACAACCTTTGACATTTCGAATCAGAACTACTCTGGCGAACACAGCAACCATTCAGCATTCATCGGCGCGCAGACAAACAGGCAAACAAAACACAGACAAAGGTAAATAGACACGAAAATACCCTCGACTGTTCACCTGAGTTAAACCACCGAGTAAACCCTGACGTTGGATAACCTTATTCTTATCACACATCAGAACAAAAGGGGACCTCGGTTTAACTTCAAATACACACAGACCACACGACCTTCCAACCTTACACACGCGCGTAAAGAAAAACGAAAAAAAAAAAAAAAAAAAAATATTTATCCCCAAAAAGAACCCAAGAAAATCCATTCAAAAAGCCAAAAAAAAAAGAAAAAAAGAAAAAAAAAGACGGAAAATAAAAGGAAAAAATAAAAATAAACACGCACAGAGGGAATGTAAACAAGTCGATAGAGGTGCTCTGAGCCGACCCAAGTTTTCCTGCCTTAGGCTTCCACGGGAGCATATGTATTCAAAGTGAGCGATAGTCGTCTTTGATTGTGTTTTGGGAGAGATGTGCCGAGATTTTTGGGAGGGTTCGCGGGGGAGGGGGGGGGAGGGGAATTCAGCACGTAATTGTTGTTAGTGATGGCCGATGATTATATTTTCTTTGGGTTATAGATTTTTTAGATTCAAAAGAAATCGTACGTACTATCTCTTTGTTTTTCTCTGTCGCTCTCTCTCGTTCTTATGCTCTCTCTTTCTTTTCTTTCGTTCTTATACTCTTATATCTTTCTATCTATCTATTTCGTTCTTATATCTTTCTATCTATCTATTTCGTTCTTATACTCTCTCTCTCTCTCTCTCTCTCTCTCTCTCTCTCTCTTCTCTCTCTCTCTCTCTCTCTCTCTCTCTCTCTCTCGCTCTCTCTCTCGCTCTCTCTCTCTCTCTCATCCTATATCTATCTCCTTCCCACAGTCTCTTCCCCTTGCCTCCATCCCTACTTCTCCTTTCTTTCTCTCCCCTTTCCCTTCCCCTTACTTCCTACTTAACCTTCTTTAATCCATCTGTGTATAATCGAGCTTCCTTATTCATCTCGTGTACGCACCAAAATATACAAATAACCGTATAACAATATTTTTTTTTCTCTCTCTCTCTCGCCTTTTCTTATCTTCGAGAGAGAGAGAGAAAAAAAAAATATTGTTATACGGTTATTTGTATATTTTGGTGCGTACACGAGATGAATAAGGAAGCTCGATTATACACAGATGGATTAAAGAA
The DNA here is from genome assembly GCF_019202785.1 of Penaeus chinensis. NCBI lineage: Eukaryota > Metazoa > Arthropoda > Malacostraca > Decapoda > Penaeidae > Penaeus > Penaeus chinensis. The sequence goes on along the minus strand of NC_061843.1, from coordinate 5,656,137 downwards.
GGAGAGAGAGGGAGAGAGAGAGAGAGAGAGAGAGAGAGAGAGAGAGAGAGAGAGAGAGAGAGAGAGAGAGAGAGAGAGAGAGAGAGAGAGAGAGAGAGAGAGAGAAAGCAAGAAAGAAAGAAAGAAAGAAAGAAAGA
>NC_061843.1:5651000-5653500 GCF_019202785.1 Penaeus chinensis | reverse complement strand
TCTGTCAGTCAGTCGATCCATACATTCACTTGAGTAAATAAATAAGGATATTAAGACAGATAAACTCACAGACACAGATGATGCGTATATTTTAGATGGTTCTGTGTTGTATTTATGTAATGTTGCTTGAAGAGTGTGTTTTGCATCCTCGAAATAGTTCATTGTTGTGAGTGAAGGGAAATGCAAAGCGTATAATGACTCAATATGATTTTTATTGTGCATGTTTGTGATTAAATGTAATGAAAATGAGATATTTAGAGAAATACATGTACACACACACACATACATACATACATACATACATACATACATACATACATACATACATACATACATACATACATACATACACACACACACTACACACACACATCACACACACACACACACACACACACACACACACACACACACACACACACACACACACACACACAGTTTTTTTTCACACTCTCCCGCCGCTAGAATCCTAAGGAACATCTTATGAACTCCCAAGCGAGCATTGTCCGCTGGGAAGAGGCGGGAGAGGCCGGCTTGAGAACGGATTAAGCTAACTTGGCGAGTGAGGTGCCCCCCCCCCCCTTCCTCTTCCCTCCCCCTCCACTCCCTTATCCCTGGCACTTGCAGGAGGCTAAGTTTTCCTTGACGTTTCCCCCGCGAGGTTTGACCTTTCCCCTCTCTTCCCCTCTCTCTCTCCCTCCTCGTCTCTCTCCCTCCCCCTATCTCTGCCTTTCTCTCTCTCTCCCTCTCTCTCCCTTTCTCTCCCTCCCCCTCTCTCTCCCTCTCTCTCCCTCCTCCCCCCCCCCATTCACCCTCTCCTACTCCTCACCCCATCCTCCTCACCCCCACCCCCACCATTATCCTCATCATCGCCAACAATCAACACCAAAACCTATACTTCATCCCACCCCCCACCTCCAACTCCAAATTTTCCCCAACATTCCTCCTTTAACACCCCCCCTCCCCCCAACCCCATCCCTTCCACCCCCAATCCCTCTAACCAAGTTTCCCCTCTCCCCCCCCCCCCCCGCTGCTCCCTTAAAACTAAAGTTCCCCCCACCCCTTACCCTTACCCCCACCCTTACCCCCACTTAGCCGAACTTTGCGGGCGCGAAATTGGCCTCATCGCTTTTCTTTGGAACTTGAAGAGCCAATGAGAAGAGCCATAAGAATATATATGTCGAGGAGATCTTGCCCAATCACGGGCGGTTAGGAAGGAGGGAGGGATGGAGGGAGGGAGGGAAGGAAGGGGGGAAGGTGGAGAGAGGGAGGGAGGGAGGGGATAGGGAGAGGGGATAGGGGGGAGGGGATAGGGAGAGGGGATAGGGGGGAGGTGATAGGGGGAGGGGATAGGGAGAGGAAGAGGAAGATAGAGAGAGAGAGGAAGAGGGAGAGGGAGAGGGAGAGGTAGAGAGAGAGAGAAAGAGAGAGAGAGAGAGAGAGAGAGAGAGAGAGAGAGAGAGAGAGAGAGAGAGAGAGAGAGAGAGAGAGAGAGAAAGAGAGAGGGGTGGAGAGGGAGAGAGAAAGAGAGAGGGGTGGAGAGGGAGAGAGAACGAGAGGGGAGAGAGAGAGAGGGAGAGAGAGATAGAAGGGGGGGGGGGGAGAGAGAGAGAGGGGGAGAGAGAGAGAGAGGACGGAGAGAGAGAAGAGAAGAGAGAGGGGGGGGAGAGGGGGAGAGAGAGAAAGGGGGAGAGAGAGAGGTAGAGGGAGAGAGAGGTAGAGAGAGGAGAAGAGGAAGGGAGAGAGGAGGTAGAGAGGGGAGAGAGGTAGAGGAGAGAGAGAGGTAGAGGGGGGGAGAGAGAGTAGAGGGAGAGAGAGAGGTAGAGGGAAGAGAGAGGTAGAGGGAGAGGAGAGAGGTAGAGGGAGAAGAGAGAGGTAGAGGGAGAGAGAGAGGTAGAGGGAGAGAGAGAGGTAGAGGGAGAGAGAGAGGTAGAGGGAGAGAGAGAGGTAGAGGGAGAGAGAGAGGGGAGAGGGAGAGAGAGAAGGGAGAAGAAGAGTAGAGGGAAGAGAGAGGTAGAGGGAGAGAGAGAGGTATTTCTCTCGAAGCTTGCTACTCGTCGCTACTCGGTCCGCCCTCTGACTCTCCGCTCTCCCCTCCTCTCCCCGCCCCCCTCTCCTTACCCGGGCTCGAGCGCACGGGCGCCCCCTCCCATCTCTCGCGCTGGTGTTGGCCCTCTCCTCTCTCTCTCCTTTCCTCCCCTCCCCTCGGGGGGCCTCTTCTCTGCCTTCTCCTTTCCTCTTCGCTCTTCTCTCTCTCTCTCTCTCCCTCGCCCCCTCTCTCTCTCCTCTCTCTCTCCTCTCTCCCTTTCCTCTCCCGCGCCCCGCTTCGCTCCATCAATTTTAAATTTCACCCCCCCCCCCCCATGCCCCGGGGCCCGCTACCCAATGCCAAACACCCCCCCAACCCCCTCTCCCCTCCCCTCCCCCCTACCACAAAAATAAAACCTTAAACAACCAAAAACCCTTTACATACCCCAAACCCTCACACACACACCCACCA
>NC_061843.1:5623500-5628500 GCF_019202785.1 Penaeus chinensis | reverse complement strand
ATTACTTGTTTGTTGGTTTGTTTAGTTAGTTTTATTTACGTTATTTATTGATTTATTTTTTATTTGTTATGTGTGTATTTCTACTTACATTATGTATGTATGTATGTATTATTTATTATTATTATTATTATTATTATTATTATTATTATTATTATTATTATTATTGTTGTTATTGTTATTATTATTATTTTTGTTGTTATTATTATCATTGTTATTATTATTATTATTACTATTATTACTTTTTTTGTTTGTTTGTTTGTTTGCATATAAGTTTAGGTTAATCTTGGTTGCCGTCCTTTTATTTTGTTAAATTCTGTCTCGTCCTTCTCCTTGCTTTCTTTGTTTCTTCAATACGTACACATTCTTTTTCTGTTTCCTTTTGTTTTCTCTTCATCCTTTCTATCCCTTTCTCTCTTTCTCCCCTTTCCTTTCATTTTCGTGATCAGATTTTTTTTGTTCCACGAGATTCTCTGTTGTGCTTCTGCCTCCCTCTCTCTCCTCTCCAAATCACCTCCACCTCCAGCCTCCTTCCCTCTCCGCCTCCACCTCCACCACCTTCTCCAACATCCACCTCCTCTACCATCACCTCCATCCTCCTTCTCTCTCCCTCTCCACCACCTCCATTTCCTTCCCTCCCCTCCACCTCTACCTCCACCACCACCTCCAGCTCCAGCCTCCTTCCCTCTCCACCACTTCCACCTCCACCACCTCCATTTCCTTCCCTCCCCTCCACCTCCACCTCCACCACCTCCACCACCCCCAGCCTCCTTCCCTCTCCACCACCTCCACCTCCATTTCCACCTCCACCACCACCTCCACCTCCACCACCTCCACCATCCCCAGCCTCCTTCCCTCTCCACCACCTCCACCACCCCCAGCCTCCTTCCCTCTCCACCACCTCCACCTCCACCACCACCTCCCACCTCCACCTCCACCTCCACCTCCACCTCCACCTCCACCTCCACCTCCACCTCCACCTCCAGCCTCCTTCTCTCTCCCTCTCCACCACATCTACCTCCACCACCTCCACCACCTCCATACCCTTCCCTCCCCTCCACCTCCAGCCTCTTTCCCTCTCCAGCACATCCACCTCTACCTCCACCACCTCCATTTCCTTCCCCTCCTCCACCTCCACCTCCACCTCCACCTCTAGCCTCCTTCCCTCTCCACCACTTCCACCTTCACCTCCACCACCTCCACCACCTCCAGCCTCCTGTCCTCTCCACCACCTCCACCTCCACCACCTCCACCACCTCCACCACCACCACCACCACCACCCCCAGCCTCCTTCCCTCTCCCCTCTCCACCACCTCCACCACCACCCCCAGCCTCCTTCACTCTCCACCACCTCCACCTCCACCACCTCCACCTCCAGCCTCCTTCCCTCTCCACACCAATCCCCTAACAGACTAGGTAATCTCAACAGGGTTCCCGCATCCCGGCCTCACCTTTACGCTGCTTTCATGGTGTAAAGTCTGCCAAGTGTCTGGGTTTGCTGCTGCGCTTGCTTGCTTCCTCGCTGCATGCTGGGCGGGAGATGAGGATGGAGATGGAAAGAGAAGGGGGGGAGGGGGGGGCACATTGGAAGGTGGAGAGGGAGATGGGGAGAGGAGGGTAGGGAGTAGGAGTTGGAGGGAGGGGGGTAAGAGGGGGGTGGGATGGGAGTGGGAGGAGAGTGGGAGGGAGGAAGAGAGAGAGGGAAGGAAGAGAGAGAGAGAGAAGGAAGAGAGTGAAAGAGAAGGAAGAGAGAAAAAAAAGAGAGATTAAGAAAAGAGAGAAAGACCAGAGAGAGGAGAGAGAAGAAAGAGAGGGAAGAGAGAGAGGGAGAAAAAGAAAAAAAAAAAAATAGAGTAAAAGAGAGAAAGAAACGAAAAGAGAGAATTGGTTAAAGAGCAAAAGAAGGAAGAAAGAACAAGTCTCCTTCCTCTTTTTCCTGTCTTTCTTATCCTCTTTCCATTTATCAAGAAGCAGTCAAGCACGTTAGGCAAACAAAGGTGGTTCTTGGTCGCTGTTTTCGGTATGTTTATTTGCCTGCTTATTCTGTTTGCTTTCTTCTTCTTTCTCTTTCTATTTGCCCCCCTTTTTTTTCTCCCTCCCGATGTATCTTTGTTTCTGTTCTGTCTCCTCTCTCTCTCTCTCTCTCTCTCTCTCTCTCTCTCTCTCTCTCTCTCTCTCTCTCTCTCTCTCTCTCTCTCTCTTTTTCCTCCACCTCTGCTTCATTTCTCTGTCTCCTCCTATTCTTATTCCCGGTATCAACCTCTATTTTTCCTCCTCTCTTCTTCTCTTCCTACATAATTTTCCCTACTTATTTTTCCTTCCTCATATTCCATCTTTTCAGTATCTTTTTCCCACCCTCATTCTTTATTTTTCCCTCTTCCCTCCCTCCTCCATTCCTCCTTATTTACTTTTCCTCACTTCCACCCTTCCTCCCTTTATCATTATTTACTTTACCTTTCTCCCTACTCTCTCTCCCTACCTCATTCTTTACTTTACCTCTTTCCCTCTCCCCCACCTTACCTCATCTTCCTTTTCCTACCCTCCTCCATCCCTCCCTTCCCCTCTCCATCCCATCCCTTCGTCTCCACCCCTCTCACCCCCCCCCCCCCGTGCACTACATATACATATATATCTGGTGCTTCTATATAATGTCCTGGACAGATCGATGAGGCCCTCGCAGCTAGCCTTTTCGTCTCTCGCTAAGACCTTCTAGCTCGATGTATTTCTTCTCTTCGCGCCCATAAACCCGCAGGCGACCGTCCATAGCGCCATCTCTTTGGCTGAAAGTAACCTCAGTACTATGAATAATGCAGCTTTATCGGTCTTTTGGGAAAGTTCGTGTTCGTCGCTTTTAGAAATGTCCTTTTAATGATTCATTTGATGGTGTTTGTTTATAGGTGGAAGTTGGTTGGGTTGTTGAAAGTGTTGTTGATTTTTTTCTCTTTCTCTTTCTCTCTCTGTGTGGTTATTGTAGAGGGGAAAATATCGGTCTTTTTTTTTACGGAAAGAGGTTTTATCTGAAGTAGGGACAGGGTTGGACAAACGGAATTTCGAATCTTTCGGAGCAAAAAGCCTCTTTTTTCCATGCCATTAGCCCTACCCACTGCTATAGATTTGCCGAACCAACTTTCCCATACATGACCACGACCTGAAACGCTATTGACAAAAAAAAAGTCGAATGTCGTTATAGAACTCTTAGGTCACATAATCGTAGAAAACTTTTACATTTTCTTACCAAGTCCATTACGTTCCGAAGATTTAAAATCACACGTTGCTGCAAAAATCTCCAGAGAGACATAGCATGATAAACCTCTTAAAGCAAGTGTCAGAAAGGCATTATAAGTCCATATTTTATATCCCTTTTTGATGCACACTTTTCGCCCGTGAGTCACTTGTAGGTTTTAAGACGCTTTGTGGTCCTTTTCCTTTACTCTTTCTCTCGAGGAAATGGTCTTCATCTTTCTATTTTTTTTATTTTATTTCATTTCATTATTACTATTATTATTATTATTATTATTATTATTTTTTTTTTTTTTTTTATAAAATGGTCACAGGCTGTCTTGAGAAATATATCTTCGTTTGAAACTTTCCTGACTTTCCGTGTCTGTGTAGAAATATGTTAATATGCATTACAAAAAAGAAAGAAAAAAGAAAAAGAAAAAGAATATTTAGTATGACTTCATCACTTCAGAATCTTAGTATCTTTGGTATCGAGTTAAACATCAGCGTAGCACTGTCTTCTCCCTTGAGAATATTAGCACCACATGCAAATTACCTCGAAGTGAACGTGCAACATCAAAATGAGTTCCCTTTGTTATCATATCATTATTATTATTATCATTATTATTATTACTATTATTATCGTTATTATTTATTTATTTATTTATTTAGAAATGTTCTTGTAAGTCTAATGAAAGAACTTGTGTCCGTGAAAAAATAAATGTTGGTTGTGTTCTACCATTCTTGATACATCAGAATGACCGGCAGCATTAATGATATACTCCTCGAATTTCTCTTACATTAAACAAAAAGAAAAACATTTATTATCATTAAGTAAAAGAATTAAAAATGAGGATAATAACTCCACAAATATGTTCTTTCTCCTTCCCCCAAAGACAAAACAAAGAGTTTTCTTTTTTAAGTTGGAAAAAAAAAGGAAAATATCTTGTCTTGGAAAAAAGGAAGAAGAATAAGAAAAGAAAAAAAGGAAAAAAGCATAGGAAGAGAAAAACAGAGAAAATAAGAAAAAAGGAAAAAAGGAAGAAGAATAAGAAAAGAAAAAAAGGAAAAAGCATAGGAAGAGAAAAACAGAGAAAATAAGAAAAAAGGAAAAAAGGAAAGAAAACGAGAAAAAGAATAAGAAAAAGAGAAAATGAACAAGAAAAGAAAAAAAGGAATAAGAAAAGGAAAACAAAAAGAATAAGAAAAATAAAGAGAAAGAATAAGAAAGGAAAACGCGAAAAAAATAACAAAAAGAGAAAAATAACAAGAAAACAAACAAAAAATAAAGAACAAGAAAACCTATAAAAGAAAAGAACAAAAACAAACAAAAGGAAAAGAACAAGAAAACAAAAAAAATAAAACAAACCAGAAAAATAATAAGAAAATACAACAGAAAAATGATAAGAAAATACAACAGAAAAATAATAAGAAAATACAACAGAAAAATAATAATAAAAGGAAACCAGAGAAATAATCTGCCGTCGGAGCTTCCATCAGAGCACACGTTGCCTTCCAATCCTTCGAGCGAGTTGACTGACGTCTGTCCGAACGCGGACGCCGGTGCAGTTGGTTTGTTTGCTGTGTTTGTTTCGTGTTTATTTTTGCTTTTGTTTGTGTAGTCGGTGCACGTGACGAAAGATTTTTTTTTTTTTTTTTTTTTTTTTTTTTTTTTTGGCGAAGGTGTGTGTGTGGGTTTTTACTTGGCGTTGTCTTGAAATGTATCCGGAAATTTTGGCGCAAACTTTGGACGCACGCCATTTTAAATCGCTGTTTATTTTTAG
>NC_061843.1:5613500-5616000 GCF_019202785.1 Penaeus chinensis | reverse complement strand
TCTGAGTTTAATTTTTTTTTTTTTTTTTTTTTTTTTTATCTGCTGGTTAGGTTTTTTGTCATATAGGCTTGCTTGTGTTTTTGCATATTTTATTTGTTATCGAATTTGGATTTCTTTTTTTTTTTTGAATTTTTTGCTTGGTGGAATGTTATCAACGTCATCATATATATATATATATATATATATATATATATATATATATATATATATATACATATATATAAATAAGTATATATATATAAATAAATATATATATATATATATATACATATATATGTATATATACACACATTTATCAGTCTATTTACCTATCTTTCTATCTGTCAATATATCTGCCTATCTGTCTGGCTGTCTATCTACTATCTGTCGATATATCTATCTGGCTGTCTATCTGCTAATCTACTTATCTATCTATTCATCTATCAACCTATCTATCTGTCAATCTATCTTTCTACTTATCTTTCTATCTATCTTTCTATCTATCTATCTATCAATCTAGCTATCTAGCTATATATGTTCCTTTCTATCTATCTGGCTATCTACCTACCTCTCTATCTATCTATATCTATCTCTCTATCTATCAATACGACCCCCTCTTTCTGCCTTCCTTACCAAGATTGGAATAACCTTTTCTTTACTTTACACCCCCCCCTCCCCCACTACTTTTTTTCGAGCCCCCCCCCCCCCCCCCCCCACACACACACATGCAGAAACAACCAAAATTTATAATCCCTTTTTTAAATATGAATCACCCACCCCACCCCTACCCCCCAACCCCCCCAACACCCTCTTTACACACACATCATCATTACCATCACCAAAATTTTTATTTTTTATATGACCCCCCCCCCCCTCTTTTTTGGTAAGGTCCTCAGGAGACTTTTTTTTTCTATTCCTAAGGTGTTTCTGATGATAATCGAGACCGTAACTCGACCCTATGAACAGATTTCATTCCCGTCTGGCAGAGATTATAATGTCATTATAGCTATCATTGTCTCGTTATTATTATTATGATTTCTTTTGTCCGGAAATTAGAGGCCTATTATGGGGGATGGAATTTGTGGAAAGAGATAAGGCTGTTTATTTTGTTTATATGTATTTGGCTTTATATATATATATATATTTTGTTTCTTTCTTTCTTTTTCTTTCTTTCTTTCTTTCTTTTTCTTTCGTTTTCTTTTTTTTTTCTTTTTTTTCATTTCTTTTATTATTGTTAGTTTTGTTATTATCGTTTTATGTTACTGCTACAGAACTACAATTTATTGCTACTGTTATTATTATCATTATTATTATTATTATTATTATTATTATTATTATTATTATTATTGTAGTTATTTCATATTGTCTTTATTATTATTATTATTATTACTGTTGTTGTTGTTGTTTTTTGTTTTTGTTATTTATGTTATTGTCACTATCATTACTGTTACTATTTTATTATTATTATTATTATTATTATTATTATTATTATTATTATTATTATTATTATTATCATTATTATTATCTTGATTATTGTTTTAATTATTAGTAGTATGATTATGACTATGATTATTATATTGATATTACTACTACTAATAAAGTTCTCATAACCGTTGTATTATTATTCTCATTATTTTTGCTATTATCATTAATATTATCATTATTATTGTTCGTGTCATTTCCATTAAATATTATTCTAAACATTACTATTGCTTTTATATTGTTTTATTGTTATTATTACCATTATTGTTTTACATTACTATCGTCACCATTAATTATTATCATCATTAATTACTTCTCAGTATTCAAAAGATTGTCATATTTATTTGTTATTATTGTAGCAGTTTTCCTCATTATTATAAAGAAATAGCAAAATATATGTTATATGTTTATAACCAATATCAGTATCTGCTTCTTAAAAGAAAAAAAAAATATATATATTATTCACTAAATATTTTCAATAAAAGAAAAAAAATAATAATAATATAAAGTCATATAAACGATAAAAAAATAGAATAATGCAAATAGAAAATACCCTCAAAGAAAGCAAATATCAAAAAAAGAAAAAGAAAAAGGAAAACGAGAAAATGCTCTCACATTAATAAAAAATCCTAACATCTTTTTTTCCCTCCTCCTTTTGTCCCCACAGAGTACTTGATGAGCGGAGGCAGCCCACGCTACGGCACGGGCACGGCAGCCAAGAGTCCGGGCGCAGGGGGGGCTGTGCTCTACGGCCCTAGTACTACACCGGACTACCTGTCTATTAACAACTCCCAGCCCAGGTAATTCTCGAGGGGGCACCCTTGGCGTTTGCCGGGGGCGATGGGGTAGGGGTGGGTGGGTGGATGGGTGGGTGGGGGAGAGGAGTATTGGTGTGTGTGTTTGTTTGGTGTGTGGGTGGGTGTTTGTTTGTTTGTGTGGGTGTGTGTGTTTGTGTGTCTGTTTGTGTGTGTGTGTGTGTGTGTGTGTTTCTATATCCATTCATTTGTCTCCGTATGCCTAAATAATCTTTTCTATCCAA
>NC_061843.1:5598500-5601000 GCF_019202785.1 Penaeus chinensis | reverse complement strand
TCTCTGTAAGCTTTTGCGAGTTGATAGGACGAGCCTTCGTTTCACTCTGCAGTAGTATTGCAAATTGCAATCTTTCCCCTCCCCATCCCTCGTTTCTCATTCCTTTTTCTGCTTGCCTCATTCATCTGCCTTATGCCTTACGCCCCCCTCCCCATTTCTCATTCCCCACGCTTACTCCCGATCCTTCCCCCCTCCCCCACGCCGACTCAACCACCCCCATTCTTAACCCCCCCTTCTCCCCCTCCATTCACCTCCTCCAAGCCCCAACCACCCCCATTCTTAACACGGCACCCCTATCCCGCACCCCCACCCCATCCCCTACCCCCACCCCCTACCCCCACCCCCAGCCCGGCTCAACCACTAATGCGTCTGCACGTCGTGAGCAACATCCTGATATCGGGAATGCCAGCTAATAGATCGGCAGCCCAATAGCGAAGCGGTAATTAACATTCCGTAGGTCCCATTCATCAGCTAATTAACCCTTCTGCTTCCCTTATCACCCTATCGCCCTATTACACCTTCTTAAGGGTGATTCTGGCTAAGGGCTTTGTCTCAGCGCGCCTTCCCTCGTGGGTGACGCCGGGACAACATTGCTCCCCTCCCCCTCCCCCTTCCCCCCTCTTCTCCCTCCCTTCTCACCTTCTCCCCTATCCCTCTTCTCAACTTCCTCCTCTCCCTCTTCTCCTCTCTTTCTCTCCTCCCCCTCCTCTTATTCTCCCCTCCCCCTCCTCCTATTCTCCCCCCACTCCCCCTCTTCTCCTCTCCCCTTCCTCCCCCTCTTCTCCCTGCCCCTTCCTCTCTCCTCCCCCTCCCCCTCTTCACCCCCCCCTCCGCCCCCTCTTTCCGGGCTACTTCATTAAGCATCATCGATATGCAGAGCCAGATGCTACCTCAAATACACAGGGATACGCACGCGCGCGCACGCACATACACACACATATCAAGAGAAAAAGTATAAAAAGACAAATTGCTATATGGATAGATTGATAAATTGATTGACTGACTGACTGATTGATAGATATATATAGATAGACTGATAGATAGGAAGGTAATTAGATAGATAGACTGGTAATTCGATAGATCGATAGGTAATTGAATTGATAATAGATATAGAATTTGATAGATAATAGATATGAAATTCAATAGATGAATAGGAGATTAGATAGATAGATAGGAACTTAATTACAGATAATCAGATAGATAATCGAGAGAGAGAGAACGAGAACGAGAACGAGAACGAGAACGAGAACGAGAGAGAGAACGTTGACGATCGGAAACCGCGTCGAGAAGTACCACCGTCGAGGGAAGCACAAAGCTCTACTCAAGCTTTCCTCTAAGACGCTCGGTATCATCTTCGTGTCGCCTTTTCATGGGATCTTTGGAAGTAGGGGGGTAGGGGGTGGGGGGAGGAGGGAATGAGGGAGGTAGGGGGCCATTGTGAAACTCTCCCTTCGCCTATAAATTCATTCACAAACTTCCTGCTAACTCGCGTAAGTTTCAGCCCCCCCCCCCCCCCCTTTCACTGAAATTAATTCGACCTGGGGCTCTCCGCCGCTTATCCTCTCCCCCTTCCCCCTTTCCCCTTTCTCTCTCCCCTTTCACTTTCCTTCTCCATTATCTATAGGTAGATTCCCCTTTCCTTTACCCCCCCCCCCCCCCTTTTCTTCCTCTTCTTATGCACCTTTTTAATCATTATTATTGTCATCATCATCATCATCATCATCATCATCATCATCATCATCTTCAGCATCATCATCATCATCTCATCATTATCGTCATTGTTTACCTTTGTTCTTCCTTCTACTCCTTCCTCCTTCCTCCTCTCCTCCTGCCCCCGCCCCCTCCTCTACACCTTCTCCGTTTCTCGTTAAGCTAACATGTAGCGTCTTGTCAGCTGTGTTTAGTTCCTTACATGACTCTCTCTCTCTCTCTCTCTCTCTCTCTCTCTCTCTCTCTCTCTCTCTCTCTCTCTCTCTCTCTCTCTCTCTCTCTCTCTCTCTCTCTGTGTGTCCTTATGTTTCATGTGCGTGTATATGGACGAGTTCATGTCCGTTTTTATGTGTGTCTGTTCTCGCGATTGTGTTTTGCTTACGTGTACGTACAGAAAAAATACAAGCACATGCAGTTGTATCAGTGCCTTTATTTCTCTGTCTTCGTTTAAATGCCTTTATTTATCCCTACGTCTGCATTCGTGTCTGTCTATGGCTTCGGCTTCCCCTTCATATCTACGTTTATGTGTTCGTTAACTGACAGAACCGGAGGAGAAGATACGTGCTATAGGTTTTCGATATTGTAGAACGCTATTCCTTATGTGAATGAATATGTATATTGAAAAGCCTCCCCACCCCCCAAAAAAAGTTTCTTTCTCGTAGAAATTCTGGTCGTTATTTTCGTTGTTTGGTCGGTGTGGATATATATATTGTTATGATTGTTATGGAGGATAGATGAATTGATGGATGGGTAGATAGATGGATGGATGGATAGTTGGGTAGGTGGTTGG
>NC_061843.1:5586633-5588400 GCF_019202785.1 Penaeus chinensis | reverse complement strand
CTCCTCTCTCCCCCTCCCTCTCCCCTCCCTCCTCCCTCCCTCCCTCCCTCCCTCCCTCCCTCCCTCTCCTCTCTCTCTTCTCTCTCTCTCTCTCTCTCTCTCTCTCTCTCTCTCCTCTTCTCTTTCTCTCTCTGCCTTTCTTTTTATCTATCAGTCGGTGTCTACTCGTCATTTGAAATATATTTAGTAACGTTATTCTTTGATGTTTTAAGATCTACCGTGCTTTAGATTAAAAAAAAAAAAAAAAGTTCAAATATATCGTCGTCAAGGCTTAAAGAAAATGTTCAAATAAGAAAGTGTTAAAAATATCGTCCTCAAGGCTTAAAGAAATTTTTCAAATAAAAAAGTGTTCAAATATACCATCCTTTAGACTTGAATTTAAAAAAAAAGAAGAAGTTCAAATAAATATGGTTCAGATGCATCGTGCTTTGGAGCCCGCAGTCGTGCCTGTAACGCTCACTGCTTTCAGGAATGATGCCTGGAGATGGGTTGGTGTCTTACGCCCAACATCATCAGAAATTACAAGATATATTCCAGAGTGAGAGAGAAGAGGAATCTCGCGCGCGGAATTCCGAATATTCCAGAACACCGAGATTCTTGGCGAGGCTGAACAGTATACATACTCGCGTGCCGGCGTGTGTGTGATAATGTTGCATCTACGAGGAACGGAGAGCACGTACCCCCCCCCCCCCCCACCGACACACACACCTCCCTCCCGTTTCGATTCGAAGGTAGTTTTCGAAGAGGGGTGGAAAAAAGGGAGGGAGGGAGGGAGGGAGGCAGAAGGGAAGGGAGAGGGAGGAAAGAAGGGAGAAAGGGAGGGAGGGAAGGAGGGAGAGGGAGGAAAGAAGGGAGAAAGGGAGGGAGGGAGGGAAGGAGGCAGAAGGGGAGGGAGAGGGAGGAGAGAAGGGAGAAAGAAAGGGAAGGAGGGAAGCATAAGGAAAGGGAGAGGAAAGAAAGAGGAAAAGGAGGACGAGAGAAGGGAGAGGGAGGGAGAGAAGGAGATAGAGAAAGTGGGTGGGATGAAATAAGGGAGGAAAGGAGGGAGAGGAAGGAAAGGAAGGAGAGAGGGAGTAAAAGAAGGAGATAAAGAAATAGGGAGGGAGTAGGGGAGGAAGAGAGGGAGAGAAAAGGGAAGGGAGACGGAGGAAAGGAGGGTGAGAGGGAGGGAAAGGAGGAGGTAGAGAGAGAAGAGGAAGATAGAGAGGGATTAGGGAAGGAAGGAAGCGAGGGGGGAGGGAGAAAAAGGAGATGGAGCGAGAAAGAGCAAGATAGAGAGGGAGTAGGGAAGATAGGGGGGGAGGGAGGGAAAGAAGGAGGGTATGAGAGAGGGAAGATAAGAGTAAGTGAGTACGGAAGGAGGAGAAGGAAGTTAGGGAGGAAGGGAGGGAGAGAAAAGAAGAAGAATAATTTGTGGTTATACGAAGTTTGGGGACGCAATGCACCCTTAAGAAATGAAAAAGGAAATCTCAAGTCTGCATTTTCAAGGCTTCACAAAAGAGAAGAAATCTCTAAATGCTGCGAAGAGAAATGGGGAGGTAAGAGGAGGAGGAGGAGGAGGAGGAAGAAGAAGAAGAAGAAGAAGAAGAAGGAGAAGGAGAAGGAGAAGGAGAAGGAGAAGGAGAAGGAGAAGAAGAAGAAGAAGAAGAAGAAGAAGAAGAAGAAGAAGAAGAAGAAGAAGAAGAAGAAGAAGAAGAAGAAGAAGAAGAGAAATGAGGAGGTAAGAAGAGGTGGAGGAGGAGGAGAAGGAGGAGGAGGAGGAGGAGG
>NC_061843.1:5561633-5576633 GCF_019202785.1 Penaeus chinensis | reverse complement strand
ATCTTTACATCTCGAAAATCATCGATTTCAATAGCATTATCTTTATTATTATTGTTACTATTATTATTATTATTATTATTATTATTATTATTATTATTATTATTATTATTACTATTATTATTATTATTATCATTAATGTTATTATTATTATTATTATTATTATTATTATTAGTAGTAGTAGTAGTAGTAGTAGTATCATTATTTACATTATTATTATTATCATTATCATTATCATTATAACTATAATTATATGTAAAGGAAGTATGTATACATGGTATGTAAAGTGATATGTAAATATTTGCGTATATGTAAACGAAATCGGGAAAATGTGTCTGTATATGTGTGGGTGTATGTAGGAAAAGGATGAGTGTTGCTGTATGTAAGGAATGTGTATGTATCAATTTAGGGGAAGTGCCAAGGAAGGAAATGAGGTAAAATAAAAATGTATTTGTATGTAGTATGTAAGGAGGATAGAAATAATTCGTTCATATGTGTATAGATGTATGTAGAGAATGAGTATTGTGAAATGGAGTTGGTATATATGTATGTTGAGGGGGGGGGGAGGGATGTTGAAGGAGGGAGTGGGGGGGGGAAGGGGAGGGGGAAGCGTAGACAGTGAAGCACGAGGAAGGGGCAGGGACGCTACAGGCTCGACGTTGATAAAGTGGCCATACATATTTAAGAAGAGAAGTGCGCAAGGAAACGGGTCCTTTGGTTAAGGAAGAGAGGGAAGCCGTGGCCATACACGGGGAGACTGTTTTTGTTGTTGTTTGTTTGTTTCCTTGTTACGCGTGTTTGTTAGATTTTTTATTTTTTTTTTTAAATCTATGAGTCTGTGGAAATCACTGCTTGTCTTTGTAGATGATGGTGATATTAAAGATGATGATGATATAAACGATAATGATTATTGTGATAATGGTAATGATAACGACAATAATGATAACAAAAGTAAAGTCTGCAATATAAATATTTCGTTTCTCTCTTACGAAGCTAAAAAAATGGACAAGCATGACTATGCACACATACATCACAACTCTCTTTTTATTGACAATGTTTAATTTTCTCAATATTTTATTCTTTTCCATCCATTTCCATTATCATCCTGACCATTTTTTTTATCCTTAAAGTTGTACAGACACTATCATTTACCCAGTCATTACTATTTTAACTTGGTACATTCTGAAACTTATCCTGCAAAGCCCACGCGTGTACAACTTCCTCATACATTTGAGATATGCCATTGTCATGCACAAATAGGGTCTCTGGCAGCATACCAGACGTACGTGTGCATGAACAAGAAGTGAGGAATGGCTGCATGGATAACTCAGGGGAGAAGAGGAAATGTCAGAGAGTGCATGACGAGTAAACTGCATCATGATTTAGATCTTGCGATTGGGAAAATTGTTTGATTTATTTGTATATGTGTCTGTATACAGTATACGGAGTAATGTATGCGTGTGTGTCCGCAGTATGGGTTACACGTTCGTATATTTTAATTTATCTTTTTCTTAGCTTGCGTTATTTTTTTTTCTTTTCTTTTCTTTTACTCAGTGGAATGTTTAAATAAATTCTCCAGCCCCCTTCTTTCTCTCTCTCTCTCTCTCTCTCTCTCTCTCTCTCTCTCTCTCTCTCTCTCTCTCTCTCTCTCTCTCTCTCTCTCTCTCTCTCTCTCCCCCCTTCCTCCCTCTCCCTCCCTCCCTTCCTCCCTCCGTCTCCCTCCCTCCCTCCCTCCCTCCCTCCCTCCCTCCCTCCCTCCCTCCCTCCCTCATCACGAAGGCTTACCCCCCCCGCCCCTGACCGAGCAAATAGGGCAATCCAGAGCCGGCGAGAGTGCGTGCGGGTGCGAGTTCATGATGGATGTCCTCATGGGCCCTCGTGAATGGAACTTGTCACATACAAGAATGAGATAAGGACTTTTCTGGCGGTGTTCCCTCCTATCTCTCGCCGTTGCCGGAATATTAATGCGCTGGATACACACACACACATACACACACACACACACACATGCGCTCGTGCGGGATGGAGGAGGGGGATCGGGGGGGGAGGGGTTTGGGAGGAGGATGGGGATTGGGAGTTAGGGGGCTGAGGGTAGGGAAGGATTGTACTGCTTGTATGTCTGTCTATCTGTCTATCTATTTATTTTTCGATTGTTTCATTATTCATTAATTCACTCATTTTCTCGTTTATTCGTCTATTTGATTATATATTGATTTACTGGTCTATTTTATTTCCTAATTTCAGCGTTCATCCATATATCAATATCTTTTTATCACGGCCTATGAACGTGTGTGTACGATTTCTCCGTGTACGTCAAGTGACCTGTGTACGTCGCGGTCTGTGTACACCAAGGCCTTTTCTGCATCCTGCCCTGTATTACATCCAGGGTCTCTGTGTTTGCGCTTAGGTTTGCACACGCTTTAGATCTCTTGTGTACAGCAGAGGTTCCAGAACAGTAGGGGGAGAGACCCGTGCAGCGAGACCTCGTGTGTACATTGCTATTTGTGTTCAGAGAGGATGTACATACCAGGCCGTGTTTACACCTAGCAGGACACATTAATCAGGCAGTACACAGAACACTTACCTGTACATCACAGGCACGTGTAGTCTCCCTCCCCTTCCCACTCTCTCTCTACCCCCCCCCCCTCTCTTCCCCCGTTCATGCACAGATCCAGGATGTACGTACTTACGTGAGCTTTTGTTGCATCACGAGCCGCGTCTCTGCCGGCCCCGTTTGAAGGATTATGCTTATAGTCGTATCCTTAGGGAGCCTGTCTGCGTGTGTGTGTGTTTGTTTGTGTTTGTTTGTTTGTGTGTGTGTTTGTTTGTTTGTTTTTGTTTGTGTGTTGAGAACCCTTAAATTCACAAGATTACTAGATGAATAGAATCTTTCAAATCACAAGATTACTAGATAAATAGAACCCGTAAATTCACAAGATTACTAGATAAATAGAACCCGTAAATTCACAAGATTACTAGATAAATAGAACCCTTAGATTCACAAGATTAATAGATAAATAGAATCCATCAATTCACAAGATTACTAGATGAATAGAATCTTTCAAATCACAAGATTACTAGATAAATAGAACCCGTAAATTCACAAGATTACTAGATAAATAGAACCCTTAAATTCACAAGATACTAGATAAATAGAACCCTTAGATTCACAAGATTAATAGATAAATAGAACCCATAAATTCACAAGATTACTAGATAAATAGAACCCTTAAATTCACAAGATTACTAGATAAATAGAACCCTTAGATTCACAAGATTAATAGATAAATAGAACCCTTAAATTCACAAGATTACTAGATAAATAGAACCCTTAGATTCACAAGATTAATAGATAAATAGAACCCTTAAATTCACAAGATTACTAGATAAATAGAACCCTTAGATTCACAAGATTAATAGATAAATAGAACCCTTAGATTCACAAGATTAATAGATAAATAGAACCCTTAAATTCACAAGATTACTAGATAAATAGAACCCGTAAATTCACAAGATTACTAGATAAATAGAACCCTTAGATTCACAAGATTAATAGATAAATAGAACCCTTAGATTCACAAGATTAATAGATAAATAGAACCCTTAGATTCACAAGATTAATAGATAAATAGAACCCTTAGATTCACAAGATTAATAGATAAATAGAACCCTTAAATTCACAAGATTACTAGATAAATAGAACCCTTAAATTCACAAGATTACTAGATAAATAGAACCCTTAAATTCACAAGATTACTAGATAAATAGAACCCTTAGATTCACAAGATTAATAGATAAATAGAACCCTTAAATTCACAAGATTACTAGATAAATAGAACCCTTAGATTCACAAGATTAATAGATAAATAGAACCCTTAGATTCACAAGATTAATAGATAAATAGAACCCTTAGATTCACAAGATTAATAGATAAATAGAACCCTTAGATTCACAAGATTAATAGATAAATAGAACCCTTAGATTCACAAGATTAATAGATAAATAGAACCCTTAGATTCACAAGATTAATAGATAAATAGAACCCTTAGATTCACAAGATTAATAGATAAATAGAACCCTTAAATTCACAAGATACTAGATAAATAGAACCCTTAGATTCACAAGATTAATAGATAAATAGAACCCTTAGATTCACAAGATTAATAGATAAATAGAACCCTTAGATTCACAAGATTAATAGATAAATAGAACCCTTAGATTCACAAGATTAATAGATAAATAGAACCCTTAGATTCACAAGATTAATAGATAAATAGAACCCTTAAATTCACAAGATACTAGATAAATAGAACCCTTAGATTCACAAGATTAATAGATAAATAGAACCCTTAAATTCACAAGATTACTAGATAAATAGAACCCTTAGATTCACAAGATTAATAGATAAATAGAACCCTTAGATTCACAAGATTAATAGATAAATAGAACCCTTAGATTCACAAGATTAATAGATAAATAGAACCCTTAGATTCACAAGATTAATAGATAAATAGAACCCTTAAATTCACAAGATACTAGATAAATAGAACCCTTAGATTCACAAGATTAATAGATAAATAGAACCCTTAAATTCACAAGATACTAGATAAATAGAACCCTTAGATTCACAAGATTAATAGATAAATAGAACCCTTAGATTCACAAGATTAATAGATAAATAGAACCCTTAGATTCACAAGATTAATAGATAAATAGAACCCTTAAATTCACAAGATACTAGATAAATAGAACCCTTAGATTCACAAGATTAATAGATAAATAGAACCCTTAAATTCACAAGATACTAGATAAATAGAACCCTTAGATTCACAAGATTAATAGATAAATAGAACCCTTAAATTCACAAGATTACTAGATAAATAGAACCCTTAAATTCACAAGATTACTAGATAAATAGAACCCTTAGATTCACAAGATTAATAGATAAATAGAATCCTTCAATTCACAAGATTACTAGATAAATAGAACCCTTAAATTCACAAGATTACTAGATAAATAGAACCCGTAAATTCACAAGATTACTAGATAAATAGAACCCTTAGATTCACAAGATTAATAGATAAATAGAACCCGTAAATTCACAAGATTACTAGATAAATAGAACCCGTAAATTCACAAGATTACTAGATAAATAGAACCCTTAGATTCACAAGATTAATAGATAAATAGAACCCTTAGATTCACAAGATTAATAGATAAATAGAACCCTTAGATTCACAAGATTAATAGATAAATAGAACCCTTAGATTCACAAGATTAATAGATAAATAGAACCCTTAAATTCACAAGATACTAGATAAATAGAACCCTTAGATTCACAAGATTAATAGATAAATAGAACCCTTAGATTCACAAGATTAATAGATAAATAGAACCCTTAGATTCACAAGATTAATAGATAAATAGAACCCTTAGATTCACAAGATTAATAGATAAATAGAACCCTTAGATTCACAAGATTAATAGATAAATAGAACCCTTAGATTCACAAGATTAATAGATAAATAGAACCCTTAGATTCACAAGATTAATAGATAAATAGAACCCTTAGATTCACAAGATTAATAGATAAATAGAACCCTTAGATTCACAAGATTAATAGATAAATAGAACCCTTAGATTCACAAGATTAATAGATAAATAGAACCCTTAGATTCACAAGATTAATAGATAAATAGAACCCTTAGATTCACAAGATTAATAGATAAATAGAACCCTTAGATTCACAAGATTAATAGATAAATAGAACCCTTAGATTCACAAGATTAATAGATAAATAGAACCCTTAAATTCACAAGATTACTAGATAAATAGAACCCTTAAATTCACAAGATTACTAGATAAATAGAACCCTTAAATTCACAAGATTACTAGATAAATAGAACCCTTAGATTCACAAGATTAATAGATAAATAGAACCCTTAAATTCACAAGATTACTAGATAAATAGAACCCTTAGATTCACAAGATTAAAAGATAAACAGAATCCATCAATTCACAAGATTACTAGATAAATAGAACCCGTAAATTCACAAGATTACTAGATAAATAGAACCCGTAAATTCACAAGATTACTAGATAAATAGAACCCTTAGATTCACAAGATTAATAGATAAATAGAACCCTTAGATTCACAAGATTAATAGATAAATAGAACCCTTAAATTCACAAGATACTAGATAAATAGAACCCTTAAATTCACAAGATACTAGATAAATAGAACCCTTAGATTCACAAGATTAATAGATAAATAGAACCCTTAGATTCACAAGATTAATAGATAAATAGAACCCTTAGATTCACAAGATTAATAGATAAATAGAACCCTTAGATTCACAAGATTAATAGATAAATAGAACCCTTAAATTCACAAGATTACTAGATAAATAGAACTCTTAAATTCACAAGATTAATAGATAAATAGAACCCTTAAATTCACAAAATTAATACATAAATAGAACCCTTAAATTCACAAGACTACTAGATAAATAGATCCCTTAAATTCACAGATTCACACATATAAACCCTTACTATATTTATGGATCTCGCACACAACAGTCCCGCGGGCCTCGCTCTCTCATCGGCACGGCAGCGGCGGCAGAAACCTCGTCGTTGAGATAAGCTAGAGGAGGAACTATTTGCATAATTCTCAGGGCCAAAAGCGAGTCCGGAATGGGCGTGGGTATTTCGTTTGACGGGCGGGAGGGGAGGGGGGGGGAGGGGAGGGGGAGTGGGGAAGGGAGAGAGAGGGGAAAAGAGGGGAGGGGAGAGAGGGGAAAAGAGGGGAGGGGAGCAGGGAAAGAGGGGAAAAGGACTGGAAAAGAGGGGAGGGGAGGGGAAGGGGAGGGGGAAAAGAGGGGAAACGGACGGGAAAAGAGGGGAGGGGGAGGAGGAAAGGAAGGGAGGGGAAGAACGTGAAGGGAAAATAAGAGATTGAAGAGATGGGAGGCAGAGAAAGGGGAAAGGGAAGGGGGAAAGGGGATGTAAATGATTGAGAGAGGGTAGAAGAGTCATTCAAATGGGGGGGGGGGGGCAGGTAGGGGGAAGTGGAAGGACGCTAAAGGAGAAATTTAGCGGGTTGGTGGAAGTGGCGGGGGGAGGGGGGGCTGTGATTTTGCAAACGATGCGGATTTGGGGAAGGGTTGGGAATGGGGGTGGGGGGGGGGGGAGTTCTGCGTTAACAGTGTGTTGATTTTCTCTCTCTCTCTCTCTCTCTCTCTCTCTCTCTCTCTCTCTCTCTCTCTCTCTCTCTCTCGTTCACTCTTTCTATCTTCATTGTTCTCTCTATGTTTATGTCTGCTTGTGTTTATCAATTTATCTGCTTACATTGCTCCTGATCTTTTGTTAGATTTTAATTTTATTTTACTTTTGTTTCACTTCACTTCTGTTCATCTTCTATTATAATTCCCCTTTTCTTTTCTCCGACTTCCCGTTTTCTTTTCTGTCAACCTGATTCCCGTTTTCTATTCTGTCTACCTGATCCCCGTTTTCATTGTTTCTCTCCCCTCGCATTCCACCCATTTCTTCCTTCTCGGAAAATCTTCCTCCACGTGCGTCTGCTATTTCATTCGTCGGGAATCGGAATGGAATTATATATTTCTTTCAACCCCGCCTCTCTCCCTCCTTCCTCTTTTCTCGTGGTATTTACGTAAGCGCCTCCAGAACGCGAGAGATATACATTTTTTTTAAGTTTCCCTTTTAAATTCTCGTTTTCTTCCGGCCGCGCGGAGGACCCCTTCGGGAAAACTGTTCGAGGCGGAGATGCAAATGTCGGTAATTTACGTAGCCGAGCCCTAGCTGGTAATACTTACTACCTGACCCCACTCCCCCTAATTCCCATCAGGTGGTGCTACAATCCATCTGTCAGGTGCTCACCAGGTGGCACTACACAATCCTCGGGCAGATGATAATGATAGTCTTTATATCCGTTGGCCAGCTGGGTCTTCCGGCCTCTGTTCCCCTTTCCATTTTCTTTTCTTTTATTTTCCCCTCTCTTTCCTGTTTCCTCTATTTCTTCTTCTTTCGTCTTACCCTTTCCTTATTTCGTTCTTCCTTTCCTCTTTCTTAAATCCTCCCTCTTCCGTTATATTCGTCTTTTTTTCGGCTTTTAATCTTGCTTGGTCAACAATGCTCTGACTATACGAACGTAAAATGCCTCATGAAAGAGAACAGACAGACAGACAGACAGACATACATATATAGACAGACAGACAGACAGACAGACTGACAGACAGACAGACAGACAGACAGACAGACAGACAGACAGACAGACAGACAGACAGACAGACAGACAGACAAACAGACAGACAGACAGAAAAATAGAAAACCAGACAGACCGAAAAAGCAGACAGACAGACCGACCGACAGACCGACAACCAGAGACAGACAGACAGACAGACCGACCATCAACAAGAGACAGACCGACCGACCGAGAAAGAGCGAGGCATGGAGATTATGAAGCGACTGGGAAATCCACTGTAGTACCGCCGGCCAATTAAAGTTTCAGAGGCTATTTTTTTCGTCCACTAACGGCAAAGGATGTTTTCATATG
The DNA here is from genome assembly GCF_019202785.1 of Penaeus chinensis. Classification (NCBI taxonomy): domain Eukaryota; kingdom Metazoa; phylum Arthropoda; class Malacostraca; order Decapoda; family Penaeidae; genus Penaeus; species Penaeus chinensis. The sequence continues at coordinate 5,568,064 of NC_061843.1, read as the reverse complement.
TTTTCGTTTTCCGGGGGAACATTTCATTCGCTTTTTCTTTTACGTGGAAGGCTGTTTAGGGTAATCTTTTTTTTATTCTGATTTTATTTATTTGTTTATTTTGTTTATTCGTTGGGGGGTATTTAAAAAATTATGTCTCTTGTTCGTGGAATATAATTATTAGTTTTAGTTTTGTTATTGTTGTTTTTTTTCGTTATTTCGTTTTTATTATTATTATTTTTTTTCTCTCTCTTTTTTGTTGTTGTTGTTGTTGTTCTTAATCTGTTGTATTTTGTATTTAAAAAAAACCCTTAAGTTTAGGAAATATATATTCACTGATTTGTCGTTACTTTTATGAGTCTTGTTTATTTATATTATTTTGTTTGTTGGAATTTAAGTAAAGTTCAGGAAAGTCTTTCACTAATTCTACTGTTGTTTTCTATTTTATTCCAAAAAATTATTTACTTTTTTGTATCTAACAGATTTTTTTTTTTTTTTTTTTTTGTCTCCCTCTTACTGATCCTCCTCTCTCTCTTAATGTTCATCATTTTATATAAAACAATTCACTGATTTATTCTTGTATCTATTTTTATCTATTTCCTTAATTATTATTCCGTATCTTAGCATTTATTTTTTAAATTCATATTATGAAAGATCTGAAGAACATACACGTATTTTCTGTTATCCCTTATAATTTTCAAGTTAATTTCTGTTTTTACTCATTTTTCTCTCTCTCTCTCTCTCCGTTATTTAATTAGAGAAACAGCATATGTTGGGCTTTCCACATACTCTTAATCCTTTCGACATTCTTTTAATTATTCAATTTCTTTCCTTTCCTGCTTAATTCTCTTTTATCAGGGAGGCCCCAGGACGAAGGAGGTATAATTGGATGATCTCATTAAATCCTGTAGTTGTAAAATAGTCATGAGATAATTGAAATAGTTTGACATTTTATCCACTTGTTGATATATTTAATTATTAGATTTTTTTTTTTTTTTTTTTTTTTTTTTTTTTTTATCATGTGTTTATCGTAGGTCTTCCGGTGTATTTGTTGTTGTATTTTGTGATTAGTCTATCTATCTGTGTATGTAATTGTTGGCTTGCTTATCTATTGGGATTGGAAGTCTTACTAGGCGACTGAAATGTATTTGGTACTTGATAAAAAAGCAAATTGGTGTATTAAGTTAAGCATATGATCAATATAGGTTCATTCTGGTTCATCATCATTATCATCATCATCATCATCATCATCATCATCATCATCATCATCATCATCATCATCATCATCATCATCATCATCATCATCATCATCATCATCATTATTATATTTATTACTCTTATTATTATTATTATCATTATTATCATTATTAGTGTTATTGATGTTGCTGTTACTATTGTTATTATTATTATTATTATTATTTTTGTTTTACTTTTTTTTTTTTTTTTTAAGAAATGATGACTTTTGAATTCTAAGGAGATTGTCATTTAGGCGGATTTCAAACACGTCTGACATCACAGTTCTGACGCCTGAGGGGAAGGTTGTAGGCTGTGAGTCAGAGGAATATACTTGAGGTTATTAGACAGGTCCGTGGGTCGAGTTTGGGGGGGTAGGGGGGATGGGTTGGGGTAGGGGGGGTAAGGAGCTGAAGGGGGTGGGGTGGGGGGTAGTGGTGGAAGACTGGGCGTGAGGTGTAAGATTAGGGGGGGGGGGGGAAGGTTGGATAGGGGTGCAGGAGTAAGGGAAGGGGAGGGGGGGGGGGAGGAGGGGAAGGGAATAGGGTAGAGGGAATGAAAAGGAGGAGAAGGGGGAGGGGGAAAGGGGGAGGGGAAAAGGGGGAGGGGAAGGGAGAGGGAATGTGAAGGAAGGGAAGGGGGAGGGAATGTGGAGGAGGGGAGGGAGGTGGAAGGAAGAGGAGGGGAAGGGAATAGCGTAGAGGGATTGAGGAAGACGGGAAGGGGGAGGGAATGAGGAGGGGGAGGGGTAGGGACAAATAATTTAGGAGAAGGGGGATAGATGGTTAAGGGAAGCGAAATGGAAAAGGAAGTGGGGATGGACGGAGAAAGGGAAACGGGATAGAATGGAGGAATCCGGGAAAGGAATGAGGGAATATGGAAAAAAACGAAGACAGAGGGAAATGAGAAGTGGACTTAAGTGGAATAAGTAACCAAAAGGGAAAAAGGAAATGAACAAAACAAAACAAAAACAAACAAACAACGGAAGGGAATAGATACAAAAAAAGCGGAAGAGAAGAAGAAGAGGAACGAAGAGACCCTATAGGGTTGGGGGAAGGGGGCGAGTGGGGAATAGGGGGGGAGAGAGGAGCAAGAGGCAAGAAAGTGCTTACCCGAGAGAGAATTATAAAGAAAACGCGTATTGTCCTGACGCACAAAGAGCTGCACTCTCCTTTCTCTTGACACCTTTATGGAACACCAGACAAAACGCCAGGCTGGGAAGAGGCCGAGGAGGAGCCGGAAGGCGGAGGGAGGGAAAAGGAAAGAAATGAGAGAGAGAAGGAGAGAGGGAGAGGTGGGGGGGAGGGAGAAAGGGAGAGGGGGGAGGGAGGGAGAAGGAGAGAGGGAGAGGGGGGGGAGAAAGGGGGAGGGGGGAGGGAGGGAGAAGGAGAGAGGGAGAGGGGGGAGGGAGGAGGCGAGGGAGAAAGGGAGAAGGGGGGGAGGGAGAAGGAGAGAGGGAGAGGGGGAAGAGAATGAACTAAATGAGAGAGAGAAAGGAAGAGAGGGAGAGGGGGAGGGGAAGGGGGAAGGAGAAGGAGAAGGAGAGGGAGATGGAGAGGGAGAGGGAGAAGGATAGGGAAAGGAAGAGTGAGAAGGAGAGGGAGAGGGGGAAGTAGAAGGAGAGGGGGAGGGAGAGGGAGAGAGAGGGGGAGGGGAGAGAGGGAGAGGGAGAGGGGGAGGGAGAAGGAGAGACAGAGGGAGAGGGGGAGAGAGAGAGGGAGAGAGAGAGGGAGAGGGGGAGGGAGATGGGGATGGGGAGGGGGAGAGGGAGAGGGATAGGGAGAGAGGGAGAGGGAGAGGGAGATGGAAAGAGAAAGGGAGAGGGAGAAGGAGAAGGAGAAGGAAAGGGAAAGGGAGAGACAGGATAGATAGAAAGGGAGGTGGGCTGGTAAAGGAGAGGAATGGAGAAAGAGAAATAAAATGCCAGTAGATGAACTGAAAAGGTATACCGAGAGAGAGAGAGAGGGAAGGAGGGAGGGAGGGAGGGAGGGAGGGAGGGAGGGAGGGAGGGAGAGAAAGAGAGAAATCAAACACTCTCCAGGTTTTTTATGCTTTTACGTTTTCCTCTCAATTTTCTTCTTTTCCTATTTCCTATTTATTTATTTTTTATTTTCCTACTCCATCCCCTTTCCTTTTTGTTTCCTTCCTCCTTTTCATATTCTCCTCCTCCTCCACCACCTCCTCCTCCTCTTCCTCCTCCTCCTCCTCCCTCCTCTCTCCTCCCCCCCTCCTCCCTCCTCCCCCTTCCTCTCCCTTTCCACCTCCCCCCCACCTCTTCTCCCCTCCTCTCCCCTTCCTCCTCCTCCTCCCTTCTTCTTCTTCCTCTTCATCATCATTAAAATTTTCTTTCCAAAATAATGTCACGAAAAGAAACAAAAAAAAAAATATATATATAGGACGGGAAAAGACTGTTGCATAGAAAGAATCCCCAATGTTGCAGACCGGAAATATAGATGCATGTTTATTCATAGCCTTGGCCCAAAGGTTGTAGAGTTTATATGCATTCGGGTGCAGATGAAAGAGAAAAAGAATCAAAAGATAAAAGATAAAAACAAAAAAAAATAAGAAAACAAAATTGGATAGTTGTGAATGAAAAAAAAAGAGTAGAAAGAAATACAAGAAAAGAGTGTGTCATATATATATATATATATATGTATATATATATATATATATATATATATATATATATATATATATATATATATATATTTCTCGTTTTAAAGAATGAGAGAAATATATGATGTAATAAGATTGATTTTTTTTTGTCTTTGTTTTTTTGTTTTGTTTTTTATAGGTTGCCAGACACTTTGTAAAAGGACTGTAAATACTTCACACGAAGACTTGCTAACAAACAGGCTAACGCAGGCTTATGAACGTGAGCAAAAATAAAAAGCATACAAACACACACACACAGGCGCACTCACACACACACACACACACACACACACACACACACACACACACACACACACACACACACACACACACACACACACACACACGCACACACACACACACGCACACACACACACACACACACACACACACACACACTTGGAAAATGATATATATGAATATATTCTCTACTTTATACAAGTATAGAGAAATAAGAAGATATAAACTAGATTTATTTAAAGAAATAACTTTATATAAAAAGCAATAGAAATAAGAAAAATAAAAAGTTGACTACAAAAAATAAAAATAAAAGATTTATAAGGAAACAAGAATCACATAAGACAGTGATGATGTATATAGCCCAGAAAGCTTATGAAAAAATCTTCATAATTTACGTAGGATAATGATAATATCGATTTAGGATATCTATGATGAAGACCTTTTCGATTGCAATCACAGGCTTATGATTCTTGGAAGAGGCGCTTAGGATAAGAGGCTGGGGGGGAGGGGGGGGTAACTCTAATTAAAAGAGGTATTAGGGTGAGTTCAAATAAGATTAGGTGATTAAAAATTCACGTTTTTAATTACGGGCGATTATGACATGTAAAGTGCATGGCGAGCGAGCCTTTCGGAGCATCAGGTAAAGGGTTTTCTCGTGTTTTTTTTTTTTTTTTTTTGTTATCTTCGTTTTATTGTCATCTACTGCATTATCTGTCTTCGTTTTATTTATCTGGGAAGCTGTGGGCTAGCTTATTTATCTATAAATATAAGTATAAGTATATGTATATATATCTTTCTCTTTTCTTTTGTTCCTCACTTTCTCTCTTCTTCTTCTCTTCGATTTTCTCTCATTCTCTTTCCTTCTCTCTTTTCTTTTTCTCTCTGATTCTCTCTTTCTCTCTCTCTTTCTCTCTCTCTCTCTCTCTCTCTCTCTCTCTCTCTCTCTCTCTCTCTCTCTCTCTCTCTCTCTCTCTCTCTCTCTCTCTCTCTCTCTCTCTCTCTCTCTCTTTCTCTATCTATCTATCTATCTATCTATCTATCTATCTCTCATTCTTTTCCATTTCTCTCTTTCTCTCTTTTCTCTTTCTTTCCCTTCCCTTGTCCTAGTTTTTCCTCGTGCCGACAACGCACGATGGCCGTGTACCTTCAATTTATTCTCTGCATTAATTCGCTTATTACAATATTCAAGCAGGTAGAATTATTCTGGCCTTTTGACCTCGACTTGCCTCGGATAATTTATACAGAATGTTAAAAGCACTTTTAGACGGCGGAATTCGTCATGTGTACACAGCGATGGTTTAACGCACATTCGCAAGCCGGTATTCTGTCGTGTATACATTTCTGTTATATATTTATGTGTGCGTACACAAGGTATGTAGGTATACTTGCTGACAAAAAAGAGACATTTGTTTTGAGAATTGTTGAAAAAAATCTTTTCAAGTGGTCGTTTTGCTGTCTGTCTTAATTGCAACGTACACTCCCTTACTCTCTCAGTCTCACACTTTCCCAACCGCCCCCGCCTACCCACGCCCACTCACGCCCACGCCCCTCCCATCCACCCACAGCCCACCCACGCCCACAAGAAAATGAGAGACGAAGGAGGTAAGGATACAAAATGAGGATAAAAGACCCATGCATCACTTTAGTTCCCGGATGAGCGTGCGTGACGTAGTTAATGACGTCACCTTTGTCAACATTTGTAAGACAGGCCAGTTGCAAAGAATGACGGGTATTAGTGATCAATATTAACTTTCTGGTCGTTTTTTTTTTCTTCATATACGCGTTTCTCAGTATTATTTTGTAATTGTTATTGTTATTATTATTTATATTATCGTTATAGTTATGTAGTTCATCATCATCATCATTATCATCATCCCCATCATTATTTTCATTATTATTATCATATTATTGTTATTATTGTTATTATTATTATTATTATTATTATTATTATTATTATTATTATTATTATTATTATTATTATTATTATTATCATTATTATTATCATTGTTATTATCATTATCATTCTTATTGTTATTGTTATTACTATCATTATTATTATTATTATTATTGCTATTATTATCATTATCATTATTATCGTTGTTATTAACGGGACCATCACCACCGTTGTCATCATGATTATTGTTATGTATTCGCAAATGGAAAGTATTTGAAATGTAGAATATTTTATGCTTACATAGACATTGTTAACAGAAAGTGTAGTCTGGTGTAGCTCTATCTCCCCCCCCCCCCCCCCTCTCTCTCTCTCTCTCTCTCTCTCTCTCTCTCTCTCTCTCTCTCTCTCTCTCTCTCTCTCTCTCTCTCTC
>NC_061843.1:5534680-5542180 GCF_019202785.1 Penaeus chinensis | reverse complement strand
AAGTTCTAGCTCGTAAGGTGTCACTTCATCTCGAGGAAACTTCTTCTCATATCTTTTGGGAAAGAGTATTGGGCAAACGAAATTCAAAATCGATTGCGTAAGTCTCTCTCTCTCTCTCTCTCTCTCTCTCTTCTTCTTCTTCTTCTTCTTCTTCTTCTTCGTGTTGTTGTTATTATTCATTTTCTGTTTATCTACCTATTTACTTCTCAGATTTTTGCTGTTCTTTTCCTTCCTTTGGTCACTCCACTGCCATTGTGTGACCCCCCTCATCTCCCTCCCCTCCTCTCCCTCCCACTTCCTCCCCCCCTCCCTCCCCACCACCCCCCCTCCTCCCTCCCCTCCCTCCCCTCCCACACTCCCGTCCCTCCCTCCCACTTCCTCCCCTCCCTCCCCCCTCCTCCACCCCCCCATCCTCTCCCTCCCACTTCCTCCCCCCTCCTCTATCCCTCCCTCCTCTCCCTCCCACTTCCCTCCCTCCCACTTCCCTCAATCCCCCCTCCCCATCCCACTTCCTCCCACTTCCCTCCCCCCCTTCCCTCCCCTCCCACTTCCTCCCCCCTCCATCCTCATCCCTCCCCCCTCCTCTCCCTCCCACTTCCTCCCCTCTCCTCCATCCCCCCTCCCTCCCCTCCCACTTCCTCCCCCCTCCTCCCTCCCCACACTCCTCTCCCTCCTTCCCCTCCTCTCCCTTCCCCCCCTCCCTTCCCTCTCTCCAAAATAGAACGTAGACGGACCGGCGACGAGATTGCCCATTCAACTTATTTGGGGAATTGAAAGAACTTTAATGAAATGCAAACGCCGGTAAGTTTCCTCGGCCGGGCTCTCCCGAAGGTGTAACTTTCCATGATTAAACTTGGTGCGTAACTTAGGCGGTCGACGACTCCATTGTTTAGGTTTTTTTTTTTTTTTTTTTTTTTTTTTTTTTTTTTTTTTTTTTTTTTTGGGTGGGGGGAGGGGGGTACCCGTGTCTTTTTTATTTCTTTATCGGCGTTTATTGATTGTATGTCTGTTTGTTTGTTTGTTTGTTTGTTTGGTTGGGTTGAGGTACTCTTGTTGTTTGTGCTGTTGTTGTTTTTTATTATCAATATTGTTTTGATTGTTGTTCTTGTTGTTACTATTATTATTATTATAATTATTATTATTATTATTATTATTATTATTATTATTATTATTATTATTATTATTATTACCATCATCACCATCATCACCATCACCATCACCATCACCATCATCATCATCATCATCATCACCATCACCATCATCATCATCATCACCATCATCATCAATATCACCATCATCACCATCACCATCATCCTTATCATTATTATCAGTATTTCTATTGTCTTTACCATTATTACTCGCAGTCGAATTCCTCTCCAAACATGCCAGTGCTATTGAAATAAACTACCCTTCGCATGTGATGATTTCGGCCACACTCTCACCCTCACATTCCCTTCCTTTCGCAATAAATCGCTTCCAGAAACAAAAAAGGAAAATTCCAAAACACCTGCTTTTAAAAGTTTATTATTATCCAATACATATAATTACTTCCTGGACGCGGGTTTTATGCCGTCCCTTTGTCTCGCCTTTGCGTCCTTCCGGCCTCTTCCTCCGGTGAAATGAATTGCAAAAAAAATGTCCACTCTCTTTGACAATGGCAGAGAGGGACACGAGTTGTTTTGTGTGTGTATTAGTATATGGGAATTTTGTTTCCTGGTTATTTATAGTTTATATATCTGTCTATGTCTGTCTGTCTCTCTGTCTCTTTCTCTCATTCTCTCTCTCTCTCTCTCTCTCTCTCTCTCTCTCTCTCTCTCTCTCTCTCTCTCTCTCTCTCTCTCTCTCTCTCTCTCTCTTTCCTTCTCTCTCTCTTTCTCTTTCTTTCTCTCTCTCTCATTCTCTTTCTTTCTCTCTCTCTCATTCTCTCTCTTTCTCTCTCTTTCTCTCTCTCTCATTCTCTCTCTTTCTCTCTCTCTCATCTCTCTTTCTCTCTCTCTCTCTCTTTCTCTCTCTCTCTTTCTCCGTCTTCTCTCTCTCTCTCTCTCTCTCTCTCTCTCTCTCTCTCTCTCTCCTCTCTCTCTCTCTCTCTCTCTCTCTCTCTCTCTCTCTCTCTCTCCCTTTCTCTCTCTCTTTCTCTCTCTCTCTTTTTTTTTTTTCTCTCTCTCTCTCTCTCTCTCTCTCTCTCTCTCTCTCTCTCTCTCTCTCCTCTCTCTCTCTCTCTCTCTTATATATATATATAAAAAAAAAAATATATATATATATATATATATTTATATATATATATGTATATATATATATATATATATATATATATATATATATATATATATATATATATATATTATACATGTGCAGTGGAAGCGTTCTCGTCTGGTAATCCCGCGCTACCGGTGGACGGTAATCCCGGCCATTTCTTGCACACAGGGGTAATTAAGAAGCAAACAGACAGCCTGTCACAGCAAACGTAATAAATGGAATTAACTAGATTATTTATTAGTATTATTATTGTGTATTTATTTACTTATTGTCCCTTTCCCTTCCCTCAAACCTCAATTAGTAGTGCCATCCTCTTCACAGACGTACCCTGAGCACATACCCCACCAGTGCCTCATACTAACCCCACCCCCCCTCTTCGTTGTATCCCTATCCACTCTCACCTCCATCCCACACCCCCTCCCACCCCTTCTACACTGCTCCTCCCTCTCCCCACCCCCTTCCTCCTCCCTCTCCCACCCCCTTCCTCCTTCTCCCACCCCCTTCCTCCCTTTCCTACCTCACCCCCTCTCTCTCCGCTCCCCCCCCCCCTCCCCCCCAGCAGCTGTTCCGTCCCACATCAGCATCGGGATTCGCTCCGGATTAACTGCCTCATTAAATATTCCCTTTCGGCGCACTCTGTCTTAATTAACGTGGATGGTCGTACACCAGGTATCTTTTAGAGCGCCGAGCTATTTCGCGTCGCCCTCGCCTCGGTCCGGTTTGCTTGCGCGGAAGTACTCTCCCGGCGGCAGATAAGATAAGGACGAGACCGATTTTCAGTTCCGGTGTGGTTTACGGTACGTGCGTGCGTGCGTACGTACGATCGATTCATATTTGCATACATTCGTATACGTGTATCCATGTATATATGTGTGTCTATAGATATATATGCTTGTCTATGTACATACATACATGTCTATATACATTCATTCATACACACATGCATACATGTATACATACATACATACATACATACATACATACATACATACATACATACATACATACATACATACATACATACATACATACATACATAAATACATAAATACGTACATACATGCATGCATAGAGTAACTTCCTACCCAACCTTATACATACATACTCCACAAATAGTCACACACACACATGTACAAACACACACACACATCCACTAACACAAACACACATAAACAGACACAAACACACACAAAAACAGACGCACACAAACACACAAACAAACAAACACTCAAACACACACACATACACAAACAAACAGACTCACAAACACACAAACCTACAAACACCTGCCACAATTCTGATAATACCTGAGCCATTTCTATTAAATTCGTCCCTGTGATTAATTCAAAGTCATCTTGCTGAAATTAAAAGGTTTTTTTTTTCTTTTTTCTTATCTGGCATCTGGTTTCCTTCTGGTATTATTCTTTGGTATTATTTCCCTGGTATTCTTTGGAGAGGGAAGTTAGAAAGTCAAAAAGTTCTCCAGAGAAACAGTTTTATTTGTATTTCAAAATCAGGTGTGTGTGTGTGTGTGGCCTTTCTTCTTTTTGTTGTTGTTGTTGTTAGTGCTGTTGTTGTTATTGTTGTTGTTTTTGTTGTTGGCGTTATTCTTATTATCATCATTTCCGTTGTTGTTGTTTTTTGTTGTTGTTTATATTCGTTAGTTGTTGATGTTCCTGTTTATGTTACTATTTATATTGTAATTGTTATCATCATCATCACTGTTGTTGTTACTATCATCGTTATTGCTTCGTTGTTGTTTTTATCATTTTTTTATGGTCTTTCATAGAAGGAATAATTGTATGATATATACAAACCATCCATAAACACGAAACAGGAGAAACGTATCAAGAAAGCATTGAATTATCGAAAAGAAAAAAATCTTTCAAAAGTACTTTACAAGAAGCGACCATCTTGAGTCAAGGTTCTTCAGAGGCTTGTTGGAGCATCGCCTCTCCTCTCTCTTCTCTCTTCTTCTTTATGTCCTCTCTTTTCTCGTCTTTGTCTTCTTAACTCCTCTCCTCCCCTTCTTCCCCTCTCGTGTCTCTCTTTTCATTAGCTGTCTCCCTTTTCTCTTCCTCCTTTCTACCTGTCTCGTTTTTTTGGTTTTTTTTTCTTCCTCCCCTCCCTTTCCTTCCTCTCCCTTTCCTTCCCCTCCCTCCCTCCTTCCCCTCCCTCCCTCTCCCTCCCTCCCTCCCTCCCTCCCTCCCTCCCTTCCACCCTCTCCCCCCTTACTCCCCCTCCTCCCTCTCCCTCCTCCCAACAACATCTTGACTCGAAATTTATGCAGAAGCGATACAACGAACGCGAGGTAAACCAACTTGTATTAACGAGGATTGACCCCGAGCGTCCCTCTCTGTACGTAGAAAGGGAGGAGGAGGGGGAAGAAAGAGGGAGGGGAGAGGAGGGGGAGGAAAGAGGGAGGGGAGAGGAGGAAGGTTAGAGGGAAGGGGGGAGGGGAGGGGTGATAGGGGAGAGGAAGTATGAGGGTGGAGGGCTATGGCGATAAGTAATTAGGAAATGGGGGAAGAGAGAGGAGAGAGAGAGAGGAGAGAGAGAGGGAGAGAGAAGAGAGAGAGAGGAGAGAGAGAAGAGAGAGAGGGGAGAGAGAGGGAGGAGGGAGAGAGGAAGAAAGAGAGAAGAGAGAGAGAGATAGAGAGAGAGAGAGAGAGAGAGAAAGAGATAGAGAGAGAGACAGAGAGAGAGAGAAGGGGAAAAGATGAAGATTCTAGGGAAGGGCTCGTGAGAACAGTGGGAGGGAGGAAGGGAGGTAAGGGAGGAAGGAATTAAGGAAAGAAGGAAGGAAGCTACGGGGATGAGCATAAGAAGCAGAGAGAAAGATAAAAGAGATAGGGAGGGAGGGAGGGAGGGGAAAAGCGACTAGATCTTGCACCTTTCCCTGGCTGCGAAGAGGTGCTTTAAAACTTCGGGGCGTTAGATCAGAGTAGATTAACTTTTCGAATAGACTTGAACCTCGTCAGAATCTCAGAATATTTCCCTTGCGCGTCCCAAATCTTTATTCTTCCGTACACCCCCACACCTCCACACCCCCCTACCCCCCTCCCCCTTCCATCCCTTCCTTCCCATCTTATACCAAAACCAAAAACCTTAAAACTACCCTAACCCCTACCAAAACCAATTAATTAAAACCTTTAAACTTTAATAAAACCCCCTAACCAACCAACCAACTTTAAACCACCTTCTTTAAAACCATTACTACATACTTTATAACATTAATAAAAAAATAACAAAAACCCTTAACCAAAAATTAAACCGCCCTACCTTACCCCCCCATACCCTCCTCCATCCACCCTCTTCCCATCCCCTGTCCCATACCCAATCTCAACCCCCCAACCCATACACTCCACCCCCCCCCCCTCATCCTGCCCTGCTCCATACCCAGGCTCAACCCCCCAAACCCCATACCACACCACCCCTTACCTCTCCCCATCCCCCCATCACTATGGTCCTCGGCCCACCATCGATCTTATGCGGTTCTGCTGTCTTAAAGGTGCTGGCTGCCTGCTACTCTGCTACCTGTTCCTGCTGTGTGTATATGTGACTGTGTCTGCTGTCTCGTTATCTCTGTTGTGTTATTTATGTTGATGTATCTTTGGATATGGGTTATTATCTTGGATGTCTTCTTACAAATACTCTTTTTATTTGTTTTGTTTTATCTTGATTTTTTTTTTTTGGGGGGGGGGGGGGAGGGAATATATATTGTCTTTTTTTCTTATCATGATCGTGTTATCGCACACTCTTTCTCTTTTTCCTGGTTGGCTTGTTATCATCCATTATTTTTTTTGTTTTTTTTCACGTCTGTTATTATCGCCGATGTTACTATTTATCGCTTATAATACGTGAACATGTGTCTGATTTTTTTTTATTGCATTAATATCCCCTGCAGTTACACCATTCCACTTGTCCGGATTAATTACAGGTAGCGTTCCCAGAAACTCGCATTTCAGGATTGCTTATAGCTAGCATTTAGTGTCAGATCAAACGCCACTTAAGTTTACCTGTTGTAACTTCTGTCCACCGTTTAAAGCCGTGTTTGTTTCTCTCTCTCTCTCTTTTTATATATGAGCTATGTTTATTTTAGCTGTTTGTTATCGTTTCGTGTTGTTATTTTCCCCGTTGCGTTGGGTCTGCTCTTGCTACGAGCGCGAAAGAAAACGAGGCTGGTGAGGGAAACTATACGAATGAAAGAGCTACGTGTTGGATTATTTCGTGATATGTTTTTTGATACTGATGTTATCGTTATGCCAGCTGTGTTGTCGAGATGAATGAAATTGCTTACACAGTTATAGCGAAAGTGACGTAGTTAAAAACAACAACAACGCATTTTTCGTAATATCGAAATGTGGGCGTGAGAAAACGGCTTTCGAATTCCCTACGTTCCCTCTGGCAACTCTGGCACTTCTGCTGGCCCCCGGCGTAATGCAACCCCTCAAGACAAAAAAAACCGCCATAGGTGTTGGCGGGGTTGTGACCAGGTCGGGCAGTACAGGGCCCTCGCCAGCCTGCTTGCCTCGATTTCTCTCCCCTTCTATCTTGCTCGCTCGCGTTCACCTGCCTTTCCTCTCGTTCTCTCTGTCTATCTATCTCCCGTTCCTCTCTCTCTCTCTCTCTCTCTCTCTCTCTCTCTCTCTCTCTCTCTCTCCTTCACTACTTTCTCCCTATCTATTTCTCTTGCTGGCTCTCCTTATCTTTAGCTGGTTCTATCTCTCCCTCTCTATGTATCTCTTCCTCCCCTTTCCACTCTCCTCCCCCCTACCCTCCCCTCACTGCCCCCCCCCCACCGCTCTCTCTCTATTTACTCTCTCTCTCGCTCTCCTCTCTCTCTCTCTCGTCTCTTCTCCTCTCACTCTCCTCTCTCCTCTCTCTCTCTCTCTCTCTCTCTCTCTCTCCTCTCCATCTCTTCCTCTCTCTCTCTCTCTCTCCTCTCTCGCCTCTCACTCTCCTCCCCCCCTCCCTCCCCTCTCCCTCCCCTCCCCTCCCTCCCTCCCCCACCCTCCCCCCTCCCACCTTCCCTCCCTTCCCTCCCTCCCCCCTCCCGCCCTTCCCTCCTCCCCTGTCTCCCTCCCTCCCCTCCCTGCCCTCTCCCTCCCTCTCCCTCCCTCCCTCCCTCCCCCTCCCCCTCCCTCCCTCCCTCCCCCTCCCTCCTACCTCCCCCTTCCCTCCCTACCCCCACTCCCCCTCCCCTTTCCCCTCCCCTTTCCCCTCCCTCCCCTTCCCTTCTAA
>NC_061843.1:5504680-5529680 GCF_019202785.1 Penaeus chinensis | reverse complement strand
AAATATACTGAATGGCAAGTAAAACAAAATAAAACCAAAAAAAAACTAAACCCAAAACGGGGTATAACTAAAATAAATCTAAATCCCCTAAAACCGTGAGTAAAAGATTTAAATGTTTTTGCGTGAAAGCGTATCAACGATGGCGGCGGCGGCGGCTGACACACTCAAAGGAGACTCCCGGGTGCGTGAAAGCGAAGGGGGCCGCGGGATGCCCGCCGTTACGGGATGCTGCGGTGACGAGCGCCACACTTACAAGATTCCTCCCCCTGTCCTGGTCCGAAGCGAGCAGCGGAGACACTGGAAAGGAAAAGCACATTTAGTCCTGATCAGATCCAAGGAGTGACAGGATAAAAAAGCGAACCAAAATATTTAATAAAAACAGAAAAGAACACAAGTACAAAAGAAGAAATAAAAACAACCAAAAGTAAAACGAAAAAACAGCTTCAGAGAGAGGGAATAAACTGATTTTCGACTAAAAAAAACGAAAAAAAAAAGACGCAACTAAAAGAAAACAAGCAAAAGAAAAAATCAGATTGAATCTTAATAAACAAACCGATTTTCTAAATAAATACTACAAACAGAACAGCCACAAATAAGCAGATCTAGGAACAAAAAGTAAAAAGCAGGTAAATCTCTGAAATACTAACAACCAAAACAAAAAGGGGACGAAACATAAAAAAAAAAATAAAAAGAACAGCATCCTCAGACCATGTGGCGTTAGCCATAGGCGCACTATCGTGGGGCCCCCTAAAAATTTTTTTTTCCTCTTTGGGAAACCAAATCTGTTTTCAACAGAAGTTTGAAGATCCGAACTTGGGAAGTCAGCGGGCGACCAAACGATCATTTGGGGGTTCTCATCGCCCATCCTCTTCCCCTTTGGGTCACCCAACATAAGAAAATTCACTGGGGGGTGGAAAGGGCCCGCAAGTGTTAAGTTGGGGCACGAAGGACCTTCCAAAACCCCGGCCCTTTGAAACTTAAAAAGGACACAGGACCAAATCTCTTCGAAACTCGCGCAGGGCCTCGCCTCTTTTGGCCGCTAGGACGAGGTACCATCTCTTTAAACCATACCAACTGAACCAACCCCCAGGGGTGAAGTTTCCTCTAGCGCGCGGGGGGTGGGGGGGGGGGGCCGATTGTAGATTTCGAGTAAATATGCCTCTGGCGTATCTGGAAGCTGAAAACGGCCGCACGTCGGGCAAGAAGTCCCAAGCGTCTCTGAAAGTCCACATTATCATTAAACAACAACCTCATTAAGTTGAACCGTCTGTGGAAGTAGCATGTCTCCCAGTGAGTGGGGTAGATGGGTGTTCACCAGTTGATCAATGTATACAGAATTCAGAGCAAGACGTAATTCTAGGGCACAAACTTGTGACTAAAAAAAAAAAAAACAAATAAACAGCCCCCCAGTACGATCTCCTGCACCCACATGCCAGCGCTGCCTTGACCACGCGATTGGTGCGCTCGACTAGACCCATTCGATTGAAAGGTAGTAATCTGATTGTGAAATGGTGGTAGTACGGAGCAATTCTACCTTTTTCCTCAAACACCTTATCTATAAACTGTCTCCCGTTGTCCGTCTGATAACACGAGGAACGGGCCGAAGTAGGTCACCCAGTTATCCAGAAAAGCTCTATGTACTCTGGATGCCCGTTATACTTTCAGAGGTACTATCTGAATATACCGAGAGTGTTGGTCAAGTATGGTTAAACCCCACCTCATTGGTGCCTGCGATAAGTCCAGGATGTCCATCCGACACCCGTTCAAGAGGATAAAGTGCTAAGGGACTTCAGCATCGGAACTCTTTACTGGGGTACCCCTCGGACTGTATGACAGTTGTTCCACTGTTCCACATACTTTCCGCACATCACGGAGGCATGTTGGGCCAATCAAAACATTCTGCGGAGATTCCTCATATTCTGAAATCCCCGGGTGCATAGCAAGTGGAGGGGGGGTTTGTGCAGCATGCAGGGCCGATTTGTGGAGTTTCTCTGGAACACTCACAGTTGGGTAAATATCTTGTCATGCAGGGGTTTTTAAGGAAACAAGACCACCCATCTTTCTCTTCAAATGCTGAGAGTGGAAGAGCACGTTTTCGCTTTGGCACAGTTGCCATCTGTTTAGAAAGCAAGACGTTCCCGGAATCTAGGATCCTGGATTTGTTCCCGTGCAATTCCTGAGTTGATAATTCATAACGTGAATTGGAGCAATCTGTCATGACAACAAAAACTGGTACATAGATTCGTGGGACCCTCCTTATAACGTATCTCGAAGTCATAGAACGACAGATCATGAGCATACCGGGTCCATGCAGGATTTTGGTACGATGTTTAAAGAATGTCACTAATGGACGATGATCTGTGAGAACTAAGAACCTCCGCCCAACAGGTATGGGTCAAGACCCGAACCCCTCCACCACTGCCAATGCTTCGCAGTCACTGGCAGGTAGCGGGTTTTCGGCATACCGCAACTTCCTGCTAAAATAGTCAATAGCATGTGGTCATCCTTGGACATCCCGTTGTAAGAGCCAGGCACCAAGGGCTATGCCCTGCTGGCATCAGTGTGTAGCTTCAAATTGGTCGTGAGAAATCGGCTGCCTGAGCACAGGTGCTGATACAAGCTTCCTCTTTCAGTTCCTTAAAGCTTCTTCTTGATCTTTCCACCTCCATGGCTGCGTTATTTCATAAGAGGAGGTGTAGTGGAGCTGCAATGTTGCGTATCTCGATTTGCTTGGAAAGAAGCCTGTGGCCCCTAGGAACCTACGTACCGTCTTTTACGAGTCTGGGTTAGGATTTTTTAATTGATGCAGCTATCTTGCTCGATTTGGTGCCACAACCCCCCTTCTGGGATTTGTGAACCCCCAGGAATTGATGGTGGTGTCTGCGAAGCTGCACTTACCAGGTTCACTCAACCCAGCTGCTGCCAGAAGCTTCAGGGTCTCCACCAATCAAAGCAGGTGATGAGAGAAACCCCCGTGAATAGACAATGATGTCATTCCAGAAAGGCCAAGTGTGACGGCCAAAGAACCTGGTGAACAATATCAAAATCATATTCCTTTGGAAAGTCGATGGGGCTGTAACTTAGACCAAAGGGAGGCGGCAGAACCTGGAAAGGCCGGTACCCATCACTGAAGCAGTCTTGGGGTCGATCATCTCATGAACGTCAATGCCCCAAAAGCTCCCCTTTGCGCCCTAGGGTTGAAAAATGATCCGTTGAGCCCCACTAAAATCGAAAGCTCATCTATACGGGGTTTAAAGGGGTTACGAAATCTGCCTTTGGTGCCGAATTTCCTTCCGATAATCGACACAGAACCGAGGTCACCACCCATCCTTCTTACTCAGCACAACTGGACTAAGCCATGGTGATGAGGAGGGGATCTATAACCCCGAGCCTGAAGCATGCCTATCACACTGCTGATAAATGATCTGACTGGGTAGCTTGAGGAGTCCGCCACTCGGCGGTCAAAGGGGGTTTTGCGTTCCCATGTCAATCTGTGTTGAATGTCCGGAATATGTCCAACAGCCTGGTCCCCCACCATCAAAAAGGACCTTGTAAAGCGTCGAGAAGCTCCTGTAGCCCTGACGCTGGGCCGTTCCAGGTGTTCCAAGTATGACGACAGGTTTCTCATCGTTGTGATAACCTCATCACACTTGGTGTCAACATGATGCAACAGCGGCAAGTGCCTGATAGGAGGTAGTTCCCATATGATTGCAGGCAGTTTCATCTTCATAGCCAAAATCAAACAACCCCTGCATCATTTCGAAACAAATCCCCTCCCAGTCAAATCACCATCCTCTAATGACTCCCAAAGGGGGGTCAGAACTCTCAAAAAGGATCACCAGGATTTTGGGGGGTGTCCTTAATGTATATATCCTTTCCACCCTCACTGTTCCTAAGCGTGTCCCCTGTGTCAAACGTAACCACTCTTGCCGTGTCATTGACTGTTCCACACAGGACACTGGCGTTCTGTGGCAGTGGTAACCTGTAGGGCGAAGATGGCAAAGGGGGCACTTGGGGTGTATCATGATGTCGCCATCGGGGGTCCAAGATCTGCTAATGATCCGTGTCAACAAAGCACCCGGTGTGTTGGTGGGAGTCCTATCGTCTTCGCGAAGGTGTACTGCTGCAGTTAGAGGTTCCACTTCGTGTTTATTTGGAGCAGTGCTGCACCTGTATTCGTAAGGCTGCATCAAGCCGGTAGCTTCTGCAACACAAACGCTGAATTGCATGGTAGGGATAAGTCAGTGGTAGGTCACTAGGAATGGCTGCCTTCATACTAAACAGGCCCTGCCCTCAGCATCAGATGAGAGGTATTAAAGCTTGTTCGAGAACGGAGGAAGTCCATCCCAGTAGGACGTCTCCAGGGAAAATTTTGCATCACAAACAGCGACTTGGTGCCCCTATTTTCAAGTTGGGGGCAAGGCAAAAAGAGAGCATCACTCGCCAACAGTATGAGGGGCTGGTCAGCAACACCCTTGAGAACGCAACTGGATCTTTACGTCGCATGTGCCATGGGGGTCAACTAGCTAAGGGTCCTGGGTTTGACGATAGTCGCCTCCGAGCCTTTGTCAAGGAAACAGATGACAGTGGTGCCGTTAAGATTGAGAGGCACGAGTGGTCCGACCTGTGGGGTCCCGAGTCTGGTTACCACAGAAACCATTTCCTGGTCCGGTTGTAGCTATCATGGTATTGCCCCTGGTTCTTCTTGGCCTGGTTCTGGGAGCACGGGACCCTTGCCATGGGCGAAAGGGCACTACTCTGACATAATGACTGTGAAACCTTCGACATTGAAACAACGCCTGTCATAGGTGGAGCAGAGGACTTCGGGCTCGGGCCCCACTTCATTCCAACGGTATCGTGTGTGGCCATGCGAATGATACCGCGCACCATCTGTCCTGGGGGTTTGTGTGGAGTAGTGGCTTCATCAGGCAAGCATAAGCCGTCACTTGCACGGGTAGGACTACTGGTAAATGAGCTGGGAGCCAGGATCTAGCAGGTGCTGAAGAGTGCTGAATTCCATGCCGAGAATTCCATATGCGCTGAGCTGCCTCGGCCACCTGGAAGGGCTGCCACTTCCTTGAGTGCCAAAAATCACGAAGCCAGGACGAAGAACACTCAAAAAGACCTTTTGACCATTTGTGAAGGGTACGCCTATGCCTCAGGATGGATCTCTATACCCCTGTAAACATCCCCTCCTCCACTGTAAGAAGAAATCCATAGGTGCATGGTATGGAGCAAGGGGGGATGTTTACACAGCCTAGAAAAATCCGCCGGCGTAATGTTCCACGAAACTTGTTGCGCAATGCAGCTTTAAAGATTGCCAATCTGTGAAGCAGTCGAACAAGTGGTGAATTGATTAGAAGCTCTGCAGGTCCTCTGCATCTAGCCCTGGCTGCTTGTAGGTACGCCGCAGATGTTGCTGGCATCACTATATTTTTTTCCAATGCACGTATCCACCCTTCCCCTCTTTGATTCTTTCGGAGGAGGCTGAGAGCTGGGGCATCTCCGCGAAAGTTTGGAACCTTCTCTCGGAAGATAGTAGTTCACTGCAGCACCTGAAACTGAAAAAAAAAGGGCCCCTGGCAAGGAAACCCGGGGGGAGGGTGCGATCTGGCAAAGTTTGGGCCCTGACGTAGGGACGGGTCTCCCTGGTTTTTGAGTTCAACGGATGAATGGCGAAGCTGGAGGGGAGCTTTTGGGGGTGACCGCCAAATGATGGGGAGGGATACGTGGTGCCCCATATAAAATTTTAGCACTGGGGGTACGGCCCAAAGGAACCCCAAACTTCTGCGGGTGGGCCCCCCGTAAAGAACTCTGGGGCCCGTTTTCCCCCCTCCTGCGGTCCACAATTTCCCGTTGAAGAAGTTGCTGGCGAAGGGGCCCCAAAAACTCCGCTCCCTTTCAAACTCTTTAGGTTTTGGGGCCCCACTTTGGGGGTTTTTCCGAGCCTGCTCGAGCTGCCGGCGGGCTTCAAATTTTGTGTTCGGGATTTCCCGCTCCCCGCTTGTTTTGCAGATTTGGGGTGAAAGTCGTCCCTTTCTTTTAGACGGGGATCTTCCCCTGGATAGTTTGGCCCTCGCTCTTTCCAAACCCCCCCACGCCCGCCGCAGGGGGCCCCTTCATGTTGTTCAAACCTTTGTTGCTCCGCTCCTTAAAGTCCCCCGAATTCTGAGGACAGAGGTCGTTGATCATTCCCAATCAGTTCTTCAAAGGGTTATTTCGCCCTCCTCACCTGGTAGCTGCTCTGTAGCCCAGGGGATGCCTTGCGCAATTTAAGGATGGTTAACTATTCCCCCCTGAAAGACCTAGAACCCCATGAGAGTGGAAAGCGGGCAAAGGAGGGGTCCTAGGAACACTGAGCATCGTATCATTTCAGAGGGCTCTCAAAAACAAAAACAAATATATATATATATATATATATATATATATATATATATATATATATATATATACATATATAGAGAAAATCTCAATTAAGGCAATAAACAAGTGATCGAAAATTAATATAAAATAAAATCAGGTAGAAAATGAAATATGAAAATTAGAATTACCTCTTCTGATTATCATTATATATATTAAGTGAACACAACTCCTATTAGCCAAAATAAGGGAACTGTCAGGACACGTAACTTTTCCTCTCCCTGAAGTATCGGGCGGGCTCCGTTGTTCGCAGGAGCCGGCTGGAATTCAGTCATAAATGAATAGGGTAAGGAGAGACAGAATCCTTCTTCGACCAAGTGTGGGCACCGACTGTTTATTTTCGCGCCAAGCAGGGTTACACTCATGCCGTGACGTCACGGCCATACATCTTTTCAATCATAAAAACGCGTAAGTTAAAATAATATGACATAAAATAACAATAGAAATACGCGTCCTCATTAAAACAGAATTAAAGTAAATTATATTACCGAACATAAAATATACTGAATGGCAAGTAAAACAAAATAAAACCAAAGAAAACTAAACCCAAACGGGTATAACTAAAAGAAATCTAAATCCCCTAAAACCGTGAGTGAAGATTTAAATGTTTGCGTGAAAGTGTATCAACGATGCGGCGGCGGCGGCTGACACACTCAAAGGTGACTCCCGGGTGCGGGAAAGCGAACGGGCCGCGGGATGCCCGCCGTTACGGGAGGCTGCGGTGACGAGCGCCACTCTTACAGATTCCTCCCCCTGTCCTGGGTCGAAGCGAGCAGCGGAGACCTGGGAAAGGAAAAGCACTTTAGTCCTGACAGATCCAAGGAGTGGACAGGAGTAAAAAAAGCGAACTCAAAATATATAATGAAAACAGAAAAGAACACAAGTACAAAAGAAGAAATAAAAACTACCAAAAGTGAATCGTAAAAAACAGCTTCAGAGAGAGGGAATAAACTGATTTTCGACTATAAAACGAAAAAAAAAAGACAAGCAACTAAAAGGAAAACAAAGCCATAAAGTAAAAATCAGATGAACTTAATAAAACCGACTTCTAAATAAATACTACAAACAGAACAGCCACAAAGTAGCAGATCTAGGAACAAAACGTAAAAAGCAGGTGAGAATCATCTGATACTACAACCAAACAAAAGGGGACGAAACAAAAAAATAAAATAAAAAGAACAGCAATCCTCAGACCAGTGTGGCGTTAGCCATAGGCGCACTAGTCGTGAGGTCCCTAACATTGTTTTTTCTCATTGGCACCTATCTGTGTCAACAGTAGATGAAGAGTCTCGAACGTGGGAAGTCAGCAGGGCGACCAAACGATCAGTTTCGGGGTTCTCATCGTCATCCTCTGGTCCCTCGTTGTCATCAGCATAAGACAGTTCATCTGGTGGGTGGTAAGGTCGCAAGTGATTAAGATGTGCACGAAGGACCTTACCAGAATCCAGGTCTTGCACTTCAAAGGACACAGGACCAAATCTCTTCGAAACTCGCGCAGGGCCTCGCCACTTTGGCCCTAGGGGACGAGGTACCATCTCTTTAAACCATACCAACTGACCAACACCAGGGGTGAAGGTTCCTCTAGCGCGCCGATTGTAGGATTTCGAGTAAATGCCTCTGGCGTCTCTGGAAGCTGTAACGGCCGCACGTCGGGCAAGTCCCAAGCGCTCCTGAAAGTCCACATTATCATTAAACACAACCTCATTAGTTGAACCGACTGGGAAGTAGGCATGTCTCCCAGTGAGTAGGTAGATGGGTTGTTCTCCAGTTGATCTATGTATAGCAGAATTCAGAGCAAGACGTAATTCTGGCACATACTTGTGCCAGCCCCCAGGACGATCTCCTACAACACATGCCAGAGCTGCCTTGACCACGCGATTGGTGCGCTCGACTAGACCATTAGATTGAGGGTTGTATCTGATTGTGAAATGGTGGGTAGTACGGAGCATTTCTACCATTTCCTCAAACACCTTAGCTATAAACTGTCTCCCGTTGTCCGTCTGGATAACACGAGGAGGGCCGAAGTAGGTCACCCAGTTATCCAGAAATGCTCGATGTACTCTGGATGCCGTTATATCTTTCAGAGGTACTATCTGAATATACCGAGAGTGTTGGTCAAGTATGGTTAAACCCCACCTCATTGGTGCCTGCGATAAGTCCAGGATGTCCATCGACACCCGTTCAAGAGGATAAAGTGCTAGGGGAGCTTCAGCCATCGGAACTCTCTGGGGTACCCCTCGTGACTGTTGACAGTTGGTGCACTGTTCCACATACTTTCGCACATCACGGAGCATGTTGGGCCAATAAAACATGCTGCGGAGATTCTCATATGTCCTGTAGATCCCTGGGTGCATAGCAAGTGGAGGGGTGTGTGCAGCTTGCAGGGCCGATTTGTGGAGTTTCTCTGGAACACACAGTTGGTAAATAATCTTGTCAGGCAGGTGTTTTAAGTGATACAAGACCCATCTTTCTCTTCAAATTCTGAGAGTGGAAGAGGCAGTTTTCGCTTTGGCACAGTGCCATCTGTTAAGAAAGCAAGAATTTCCCGGAATCTAGGATCCTGGATTTGTTCCCGTGCCAATTCCTGAGTTGATAATTCATTAACGTGAATTGGAGCAATCTGTCTTGACAACAAATCTGGTACATAGTTCGTGGGACCCTCCTTATAACGTATCTCGAAGTCATAGAACGACAGATCATGAGCATACCGGGTCATGCGAGGAGATTTGGTACGATGTTTAAAGATGTGCACTAATGGACGATGATCTGTGAGAACTAAGAACTTCCGCCCATACAGGTATGGGTCAAAGACCCGAACACCCTCAACCACTGCCAATGCTTCGCAGTCAATGGCAGGGTAGCGGGTTTCGGCATCCCGCAACTTCCTGCTATAATAGGCTATAGCATGTGGTAATCCTTGGTCATCCCGTTGTAAGAGCACTGCACCAAGGGCTATGCTGCTGGCATCAGTGTGTAGCTCAAATTGTCGGGAGAAATCTGGCTGCCTGAGCACAGGTGCTGATACAAGCTTCCTCTTCAGTTCCTTAAAGGCTTCTTCTTGTTCCTTGTTCCACCTCCATGGCTGCGTTTTCTTAAGGAGGAGGTGAAGTGGAGCTGCAATGGTTGCGTATGCTTCGATGTGCTTGCGAAAGAAGCCTGTGGCCCCTAGGAACCTACGTACCTCTTTTACAGTCTTGGGTGCAGGAGTTTCATTGATGGCAGCTATCTTGCTCTGATTTGGTGCCACCCCTTCTTGGGATATGGTGAACCCCAGGAAGTTGATGGTGGTGGCTGCGAAGCTGCACTTACCAAGGTTCAGCTTCAACCCTGCTGCTGCCAGAAGCTTCAGGGTCTCCTCCAGATCAAGCAGGTGTTGAGAGAAACCCCGTGAATAGACAATGATGTCATCCAGATAGGCCAAGGTGTGACGGCCTAAGACTGGTGACAATATCAAATTCATAGTCCTTTGGAAAGTCGATGGGGCTGTACTTAGACCAAAGGGGAGGCGGCAGAACTGGAATAGCCGGTACCCATCACTGAAGGCAGTCTTAGGTCGATCATCTGCATGAACGTCAATGCTCCAATAAGCTGCCTTTGCGTCTAGGGTTGTAAATGTATCCGTTGAGCCCAGCTCATCGATAAGCTCATCTATACGAGGTAAAGGATACGTATCTGCCGTTGTGACCGAATTTACCTTCCGATAATCGACACAGAACCGTAGGTCACCACCCTTCTTTCTTACCAGCACAACTGGACTAAGCCATGGTGATGAGGAGGGCTCTATAACCCCAGCCTGAAGCATGCTATCACACTGCTGACGAATGATCTGACGGGTAGCTTGAGGGAGTCGCCACTGGCGGGTACAAATGGGGGTTGCGTTCCCAGTGTCAATCTGGTGTTGAATGTCCGGTATATGTCCTACAGCCTGGTCACCACCATCAAAAAGGACCTTGTAGCGTCGGAGAAGCTCCTGTAGCTCCTGACGCTGGGCCTGTTCCAGGTGTTCCAAGTTGACGACAGGTTCTTCATCTTGTGATACCTCATCTGCTCTGGTGTCAACTGATGCAACAGCGGCAAGTGCCTGAGAAGGAGGTAGATCCCAATGATTGCAGGCAGTTTCATCTTCATAGCCAAAATCAAACAATCCATGCATCAGGTCGAAACTATCCTCCTCCCAGTCAAAGTCACCATCCTCTAATGAGCTCTCGAAGGGGTCAGAACTCTCAACAGGATCACCAGGATCTGGGGGTGTGTCCTTAGATGTATATATCCTTTCCACAGCCGTCACTGTTCCTAAGCGTGTCCCCTGTGTCAAACGTACCACTCTTGCCGTGTCATTGACTGTCCACACAGGACACTGGCGTTCTGTGGCAGTGGTAACCATGTAGGGCGAGATGGACAAAGCGGGCACTTGGGGTGTAATCATGATGTCGCCATCGGGGGGTCCAGATCTGCTAATGATGCCTTCAACAAAGCACCCGGTGTGTGGTGGGAGTTCTATCGTCTTCCGAAGGTGTACTGCTGCTGTTGAGAGGTCCACTGCGTGTTTATTTGGAGCAGTGCTGCACCCTGTATTCGTAGGCTGCATCAAGCCGGTAGCTTCTGCAGACACAACGCTGATTTGCATGGTAGGAGAGTCAGTGTAGGTCACTAGGAATGGCTGGCCTTCAATAACTAGACAGGCCCTGCCCTCAGCATCAGATGAGAGGTTAAAGCTTGTTCGACGGAGGAAGTCCATCCCCAGGAGGACGTCTCCAGGGAATTTCGCATCACAAACAGCGACTTGGTGCCGTATTTTCATGTTGGGGGCAAGGCAAAAAGAGAGCATCACTTCGCCAACAGTATCGAGGGGCTGGTCAGCAACACCCTTGAGAACGCGAACTGGATCTTTACGTCGCATGGTGCCATGGGGGTCAACTAGCTGAAGGGTCCTGGGTTTGACGATAGTCGCCTCCGAGCCTGTGTCAAGGAAACAGATGACAGTGGTGCCGTTAAGATTGAGTGGCACGAGTGGTCGACCTGTGGATCCCGGAGCTGTTACCACAGAAACCATTTTCTGGTCGGTTGTAGCTATCATGGTATGTGCCCCCTGGTTCTTCTTGGCCAGTGGTTCTGGGAGCAACGGGTCCCTGGCCTGGGCGAAAGGGGCACTCTCTGACATAATGCTGTGAACTTCGACATTGGAAACAACGCCTGGTCATAGGTGGGGAGGCAGAGGACCTTCGGGCTCGGGCACGGCATTCCACGGTATCGTGTGTGGCCAGGCGATGATACGCGCACCATCTGTCCTGGGGTTCGTGTGGAGTAGTGGCTTCAACAGGCATGGCATATGCGTCACGTGCACGGGTAGGACGACTGGTAAATGGAGCTGGGAGCTCAGGATCTGGAGCAGGTGCTGTAGAGTGCTGAATTCCATGCCGTGAATTCCATATGCGCTGAGCTGCCTCGGCCACCTGGGAAGGGCTGCCATCTTCCTTGAGTGCCAGAAAATCACGAAGCCAGGACGGAAGACCACTCAAAAAGACCCTTTTGACCAGTTGTGAAGGGTCGCCTATAGCCTCAGGATGATCTCTATACCCCTGGTAAACATTCCCCTCCAGCTGTAGGAAGAAATCCATAGGTGCTTGGGATGGAGCAAGGCGGATGTTATACAACACCTTATAAAAATCCGCCGCTGTATATGTTCCACGAAACTTGTTGCGCAATGCAGCTTTAAAGGATTGCCAATCTGTGAAGCTGTCGAACAGTGGTGAATTGATTAGAAGCTCTGCAGGTCCTCTGCAGCTAGCCCTGGCTGCTTGTATGTACGCCTCTGATGTTGCTGGCTTCACTATATTTTCCAAGGCACGTATCCACCCTTCCACCTCTTGATTCTTTCGGAGAGGCTGAGAGGCTGGGGCATCTCCGCGAAAGTTTGGAACCTTCTCTCGGGAGAGATAGTAGTTCACTGCAGCACCTGAAGACTGAGATGAAAAAGGGTCATGGCAGACCCGAGGGGGGAGGCTGCGATCTGGCAAAGTTGGCCGTGACGTAGGCACGTGGTCTCCCTGGTGTGTTGAGTCAGACGGATGAATGGCTGAAGCTGGAGGGTGAGCTGGGAGTGACAGCAACTGATGGCTAGGGATACGTGGTGCCGCATATATTTCAGCACTGTGGTCATGACGGCCCATGGAACCGAGAACTTCTGCGGCTGGCCTGGTAGAAGCTCTGGCCAGTCTGTCTGCCTCCTGCGGTCCTACATCCTGTTGATGAAGTTGCTGGCGAAGGGCCTCAATATCTCGCTCCCTTTCAAACTCTTGAGGTGGGTCAGCACGTGGGGTTCTCCGAGCCTGCTCGAGCTGCTGGCGGACTTCATTTAGTGTTCGGGATTGCTGCTCCAGCTTGTTCTGCAGATCTTGGATGATGTCGTCCCTTTCTTTCAGACGGGCATCTTCAGCTGGAGTAGTCGGCGTCGCTCTTTCACCACCCTCACGCTGCCGCAGGGCCTCTTCATGTTGTTCAAACCTTTGGTTGCTCCGCTCCTTAAAGTCCCTGAATTCTGAGCAGAGGTCGTTGATCTTGCCCATCAGTTCTTCAAAGAGGGTTATTTCGCCCTCCATCACCTGGACTGCTCGTCGAATGTCCGGATTCGAGGAGCTGGCTGCGGGAGAAGACGCTCTAGATACTGGCTGGCTAGTAGGCGCTGGCTGGCTAGTAGACATTATTAGGTTGCGGCGCTCTTGTAGTCTGTGGTAACGTTCTTCGCGTGCCCTCTCTCTGGGCATATTACACAGGAAAAACAAAAAGGCAGACAAACAGACAAAAAATATCAAGCAAAACAATGGGTGACCACTGACAGTTTAGGGTATCAAATTGGATTAAGTGTTTCAACAAAGGAAAACACATTAAATGCACATGACAAATAGGTAAGTCTAATCTACGTGAGCCAAACACAAAAACAAAACAAATAAAGCTGGAAAGTAACTTTCAGAAAAAAAAACATCGAGAGAAGAGTAAGAAAAACGAGTCTGAATACTAAAAGAAAACCTTAAAGATAGAAAACAGAAAGGCCACTGGGTATAAAAGAACTTTTGAAAGAACAGCAAACAGACCAAAATAATCACACTTAAAAGCAAAACCAATTAAAATATGAAACTATAAAAAAAACGAAGTGCAAGAGAACCAGGTGCACATAGTAGAGAAAAAAATAAGGGGAATAAATAAATGGGAAAAAAAATGGCTCACCGAAACTATTAAGGTCATGCAATATAACCTACCATGAGTGAACTTTGCTGCACGTGATAACGGAGAGCGCCACTCGTAAAAGAAAGGCTGAAACGATCCCACCGCTGATCACCAAAAATATCCTGTGAGAGTACGCGGCTCTGTAGCCCAGGGGGATGCCTTGCGCAATTTAAGGATGGTTAACTATTCCCCCCTGAAAGACCTAGAACCCCATGAGAGTGGTAGCGGGCAAAGGAGGGGTCCTAGGAACACGTGAGCATCGTATCATTTCAGAGGGCTCTCAAAAACAAAAACAAATATATATATATATATATATATATATATATATATATATATATATATATATATATATACATATATAGAGAAAATCTCAATTAAGGCAATAAACAAGTGATCGAAAATTAATATAAAATAAAATCAGGTAGAAAATGAAATATGAAAATTAGAATTACCTCTTCTGATTATCATTATATATATTAAGTGAACACAACTCCTATTAGCCAAAATAAGGGAACTGTCAGGACACGTAACTTTTCCTCTCCCTGAAGTATCGGGCGGGCTCCGTTGTTCGCAGGAGCCGGCTGGAATTCAGTCATAAATGAATAGGGTAAGGAGAGACAGAATCCTTCTTCGACCAAGTGTGGGCACCGACTGTTTATTTTCGCGCCAAGCAGGGTTACACTCATGCCGTGACGTCACGGCCATACATCTTTTCAATCATAAAAACGCGTAAGTTAAAATAATATGACATAAAATAACAATAGAAATACGCGTCCTCATTAAAACAGAATTAAAGTAAATTATATTACCGAACATAAAATATACTGAATGGCAAGTAAAACAAAATAAAACCAAAGAAAACTAAACCCAAACGGGTATAACTAAAAGAAATCTAAATCCCCTAAAACCGTGAGTGAAGATTTAAATGTTTGCGTGAAAGTGTATCAACGATGCGGCGGCGGCGGCTGACACACTCAAAGGTGACTCCCGGGTGCGGGAAAGCGAACGGGCCGCGGGATGCCCGCCGTTACGGGAGGCTGCGGTGACGAGCGCCACTCTTACAGATTCCTCCCCCTGTCCTGGGTCGAAGCGAGCAGCGGAGACCTGGGAAAGGAAAAGCACTTTAGTCCTGACAGATCCAAGGAGTGGACAGGAGTAAAAAAAGCGAACTCAAAATATATAATGAAAACAGAAAAGAACACAAGTACAAAAGAAGAAATAAAAACTACCAAAAGTGAATCGTAAAAAACAGCTTCAGAGAGAGGGAATAAACTGATTTTCGACTATAAAACGAAAAAAAAAAAGACAAGCAACTAAAAGGAAAACAAAGCCATAAAGTAAAAATCAGATGAACTTAATAAAACCGACTTCTAAATAAATACTACAAACAGAACAGCCACAAAGTAGCAGATCTAGGAACAAAACGTAAAAAGCAGGTGAGAATCATCTGATACTACAACCAAACAAAAGGGGACGAAACAAAAAAATAAAATAAAAAGAACAGCAATCCTCAGACCAGTGTGGCGTTAGCCATAGGCGCACTAGTCGTGAGGTCCCTAACATTGTTTTTTCTCATTGGCACCTATCTGTGTCAACAGTAGATGAAGAGTCTCGAACGTGGGAAGTCAGCAGGGCGACCAAACGATCAGTTTCGGGGTTCTCATCGTCATCCTCTGGTCCCTCGTTGTCATCAGCATAAGACAGTTCATCTGGTGGGTGGTAAGGTCGCAAGTGATTAAGATGTGCACGAAGGACCTTACCAGAATCCAGGTCTTGCACTTCAAAGGACACAGGACCAAATCTCTTCGAAACTCGCGCAGGGCCTCGCCACTTTGGCCCTAGGGGACGAGGTACCATCTCTTTAAACCATACCAACTGACCAACACCAGGGGTGAAGGTTCCTCTAGCGCGCCGATTGTAGGATTTCGAGTAAATGCCTCTGGCGTCTCTGGAAGCTGTAACGGCCGCACGTCGGGCAAGTCCCAAGCGCTCCTGAAAGTCCACATTATCATTAAACACAACCTCATTAGTTGAACCGACTGGGAAGTAGGCATGTCTCCCAGTGAGTAGGTAGATGGGTTGTTCTCCAGTTGATCTATGTATAGCAGAATTCAGAGCAAGACGTAATTCTGGCACATACTTGTGCCAGCCCCCAGGACGATCTCCTACAACACATGCCAGAGCTGCCTTGACCACGCGATTGGTGCGCTCGACTAGACCATTAGATTGAGGGTTGTATCTGATTGTGAAATGGTGGGTAGTACGGAGCATTTCTACCATTTCCTCAAACACCTTAGCTATAAACTGTCTCCCGTTGTCCGTCTGGATAACACGAGGAGGGCCGAAGTAGGTCACCCAGTTATCCAGAAATGCTCGATGTACTCTGGATGCCGTTATATCTTTCAGAGGTACTATCTGAATATACCGAGAGTGTTGGTCAAGTATGGTTAAACCCCACCTCATTGGTGCCTGCGATAAGTCCAGGATGTCCATCGACACCCGTTCAAGAGGATAAAGTGCTAGGGGAGCTTCAGCCATCGGAACTCTCTGGGGTACCCCTCGTGACTGTTGACAGTTGGTGCACTGTTCCACATACTTTCGCACATCACGGAGCATGTTGGGCCAATAAAACATGCTGCGGAGATTCTCATATGTCCTGTAGATCCCTGGGTGCATAGCAAGTGGAGGGGTGTGTGCAGCTTGCAGGGCCGATTTGTGGAGTTTCTCTGGAACACACAGTTGGTAAATAATCTTGTCAGGCAGGTGTTTTAAGTGATACAAGACCCCATCTTTCTCTTCAAATTCTGAGAGTGGAAGAGGCAGTTTTCGCTTTGGCACAGTGCCATCTGTTAAGAAAGCAAGAATTTCCCGGAATCTAGGATCCTGGATTTGTTCCCGTGCCAATTCCTGAGTTGATAATTCATTAACGTGAATTGGAGCAATCTGTCTTGACAACAAATCTGGTACATAGTTCGTGGGACCCTCCTTATAACGTATCTCGAAGTCATAGAACGACAGATCATGAGCATACCGGGTCATGCGAGGAGATTTGGTACGATGTTTAAAGATGTGCACTAATGGACGATGATCTGTGAGAACTAAGAACTTCCGCCCATACAGGTATGGGTCAAAGACCCGAACACCCTCAACCACTGCCAATGCTTCGCAGTCAATGGCAGGGTAGCGGGTTTCGGCATCCCGCAACTTCCTGCTATAATAGGCTATAGCATGTGGTAATCCTTGGTCATCCCGTTGTAAGAGCACTGCACCAAGGGCTATGCTGCTGGCATCAGTGTGTAGCTCAAATTGTCGGGAGAAATCTGGCTGCCTGAGCACAGGTGCTGATACAAGCTTCCTCTTCAGTTCCTTAAAGGCTTCTTCTTGTTCCTTGTTCCACCTCCATGGCTGCGTTTTCTTAAGGAGGAGGTGAAGTGGAGCTGCAATGGTTGCGTATGCTTCGATGTGCTTGCGAAAGAAGCCTGTGGCCCCTAGGAACCTACGTACCTCTTTTACAGTCTTGGGTGCAGGAGTTTCATTGATGGCAGCTATCTTGCTCTGATTTGGTGCCACCCCTTCTTGGGATATGGTGAACCCCAGGAAGTTGATGGTGGTGGCTGCGAAGCTGCACTTACCAAGGTTCAGCTTCAACCCTGCTGCTGCCAGAAGCTTCAGGGTCTCCTCCAGATCAAGCAGGTGTTGAGAGAAACCCCGTGAATAGACAATGATGTCATCCAGATAGGCCAAGGTGTGACGGCCTAAGACTGGTGACAATATCAAATTCATAGTCCTTTGGAAAGTCGATGGGGCTGTACTTAGACCAAAGGGGAGGCGGCAGAACTGGAATAGCCGGTACCCATCACTGAAGGCAGTCTTAGGTCGATCATCTGCATGAACGTCAATGCTCCAATAAGCTGCCTTTGCGTCTAGGGTTGTAAATGTATCCGTTGAGCCCAGCTCATCGATAAGCTCATCTATACGAGGTAAAGGATACGTATCTGCCGTTGTGACCGAATTTACCTTCCGATAATCGACACAGAACCGTAGGTCACCACCCTTCTTTCTTACCAGCACAACTGGACTAAGCCATGGTGATGAGGAGGGCTCTATAACCCCAGCCTGAAGCATGCTATCACACTGCTGACGAATGATCTGACGGGTAGCTTGAGGGAGTCGCCACTGGCGGGTACAAATGGGGGTTGCGTTCCCAGTGTCAATCTGGTGTTGAATGTCCGGTATATGTCCTACAGCCTGGTCACCACCATCAAAAAGGACCTTGTAGCGTCGGAGAAGCTCCTGTAGCTCCTGACGCTGGGCCTGTTCCAGGTGTTCCAAGTTGACGACAGGTTCTTCATCTTGTGATACCTCATCTGCTCTGGTGTCAACTGATGCAACAGCGGCAAGTGCCTGAGAAGGAGGTAGATCCCAATGATTGCAGGCAGTTTCATCTTCATAGCCAAAATCAAACAATCCATGCATCAGGTCGAAACTATCCTCCTCCCAGTCAAAGTCACCATCCTCTAATGAGCTCTCGAAGGGGTCAGAACTCTCAACAGGATCACCAGGATCTGGGGGTGTGTCCTTAGATGTATATATCCTTTCCACAGCCGTCACTGTTCCTAAGCGTGTCCCCTGTGTCAAACGTACCACTCTTGCCGTGTCATTGACTGTCCACACAGGACACTGGCGTTCTGTGGCAGTGGTAACCATGTAGGGCGAGATGGACAAAGCGGGCACTTGGGGTGTAATCATGATGTCGCCATCGGGGGGTCCAGATCTGCTAATGATGCCTTCAACAAAGCACCCGGTGTGTGGTGGGAGTTCTATCGTCTTCCGAAGGTGTACTGCTGCTGTTGAGAGGTCCACTGCGTGTTTATTTGGAGCAGTGCTGCACCCTGTATTCGTAGGCTGCATCAAGCCGGTAGCTTCTGCAGACACAACGCTGATTTGCATGGTAGGAGAGTCAGTGTAGGTCACTAGGAATGGCTGGCCTTCAATAACTAGACAGGCCCTGCCCTCAGCATCAGATGAGAGGTTAAAGCTTGTTCGACGGAGGAAGTCCATCCCCAGGAGGACGTCTCCAGGGAATTTCGCATCACAAACAGCGACTTGGTGCCGTATTTTCATGTTGGGGGCAAGGCAAAAAGAGAGCATCACTTCGCCAACAGTATCGAGGGGCTGGTCAGCAACACCCTTGAGAACGCGAACTGGATCTTTACGTCGCATGGTGCCATGGGGGTCAACTAGCTGAAGGGTCCTGGGTTTGACGATAGTCGCCTCCGAGCCTGTGTCAAGGAAACAGATGACAGTGGTGCCGTTAAGATTGAGTGGCACGAGTGGTCGACCTGTGGATCCCGGAGCTGTTACCACAGAAACCATTTTCTGGTCGGTTGTAGCTATCATGGTATGTGCCCCCTGGTTCTTCTTGGCCAGTGGTTCTGGGAGCAACGGGTCCCTGGCCTGGGCGAAAGGGGCACTCTCTGACATAATGCTGTGAACTTCGACATTGGAAACAACGCCTGGTCATAGGTGGGGAGGCAGAGGACCTTCGGGCTCGGGCACGGCATTCCACGGTATCGTGTGTGGCCAGGCGATGATACGCGCACCATCTGTCCTGGGGTTCGTGTGGAGTAGTGGCTTCAACAGGCATGGCATATGCGTCACGTGCACGGGTAGGACGACTGGTAAATGGAGCTGGGAGCTCAGGATCTGGAGCAGGTGCTGTAGAGTGCTGAATTCCATGCCGTGAATTCCATATGCGCTGAGCTGCCTCGGCCACCTGGGAAGGGCTGCCATCTTCCTTGAGTGCCAGAAAATCACGAAGCCAGGACGGAAGACCACTCAAAAAGACCCTTTTGACCAGTTGTGAAGGGTCGCCTATAGCCTCAGGATGATCTCTATACCCCTGGTAAACATTCCCCTCCAGCTGTAGGAAGAAATCCATAGGTGCTTGGGATGGAGCAAGGCGGATGTTATACAACACCTTATAAAAATCCGCCGCTGTATATGTTCCACGAAACTTGTTGCGCAATGCAGCTTTAAAGGATTGCCAATCTGTGAAGCTGTCGAACAGTGGTGAATTGATTAGAAGCTCTGCAGGTCCTCTGCAGCTAGCCCTGGCTGCTTGTATGTACGCCTCTGATGTTGCTGGCTTCACTATATTTTCCAAGGCACGTATCCACCCTTCCACCTCTTGATTCTTTCGGAGAGGCTGAGAGGCTGGGGCATCTCCGCGAAAGTTTGGAACCTTCTCTCGGGAGAGATAGTAGTTCACTGCAGCACCTGAAGACTGAGATGAAAAAGGGTCATGGCAGACCCGAGGGGGGAGGCTGCGATCTGGCAAAGTTGGCCGTGACGTAGGCACGTGGTCTCCCTGGTGTGTTGAGTCAGACGGATGAATGGCTGAAGCTGGAGGGTGAGCTGGGAGTGACAGCAACTGATGGCTAGGGATACGTGGTGCCGCATATATTTCAGCACTGTGGTCATGACGGCCCATGGAACCGAGAACTTCTGCGGCTGGCCTGGTAGAAGCTCTGGCCAGTCTGTCTGCCTCCTGCGGTCCTACATCCTGTTGATGAAGTTGCTGGCGAAGGGCCTCAATATCTCGCTCCCTTTCAAACTCTTGAGGTGGGTCAGCACGTGGGGTTCTCCGAGCCTGCTCGAGCTGCTGGCGGACTTCATTTAGTGTTCGGGATTGCTGCTCCAGCTTGTTCTGCAGATCTTGGATGATGTCGTCCCTTTCTTTCAGACGGGCATCTTCAGCTGGAGTAGTCGGCGTCGCTCTTTCACCACCCTCACGCTGCCGCAGGGCCTCTTCATGTTGTTCAAACCTTTGGTTGCTCCGCTCCTTAAAGTCCCTGAATTCTGAGCAGAGGTCGTTGATCTTGCCCATCAGTTCTTCAAAGAGGGTTATTTCGCCCTCCATCACCTGGACTGCTCGTCGAATGTCCGGATTCGAGGAGCTGGCTGCGGGAGAAGACGCTCTAGATACTGGCTGGCTAGTAGGCGCTGGCTGGCTAGTAGACATTATTAGGTTGCGGCGCTCTTGTAGTCTGTGGTAACGTTCTTCGCGTGCCCTCTCTCTGGGCATATTACACAGGAAAAACAAAAAGGCAGACAAACAGACAAAAAATATCAAGCAAAACAATGGGTGACCACTGACAGTTTAGGGTATCAAATTGGATTAAGTGTTTCAACAAAGGAAAACACATTAAATGCACATGACAAATAGGTAAGTCTAATCTACGTGAGCCAAACACAAAAACAAAACAAATAAAGCTGGAAAGTAACTTTCAGAAAAAAAAACATCGAGAGAAGAGTAAGAAAAACGAGTCTGAATACTAAAAGAAAACCTTAAAGATAGAAAACAGAAAGGCCACTGGGTATAAAAGAACTTTTGAAAGAACAGCAAACAGACCAAAATAATCACACTTAAAAGCAAAACCAATTAAAATATGAAACTATAAAAAAAACGAAGTGCAAGAGAACCAGGTGCACATAGTAGAGAAAAAAATAAGGGGAATAAATAAATGGGAAAAAAAATGGCTCACCGAAACTATTAAGGTCATGCAATATAACCTACCATGAGTGAACTTTGCTGCACGTGATAACGGAGAGCGCCACTCGTAAAAGAAAGGCTGAAACGATCCCACCGCTGATCACCAAAAATATCCTGTGAGAGTACGCGGCTCTGTAGCCCAGGGGGATGCCTTGCGCAATTTAAGGATGGTTAACTATTCCCCCCTGAAAGACCTAGAACCCCATGAGAGTGGTAGCGGGCAAAGGAGGGGTCCTAGGAACACGTGAGCATCGTATCATTTCAGAGGGCTCTCAAAAACAAAAACAAATATATATATATATATATATATATATATATATATATATATATATATATATATATATATATATATACATATATAGAGAAAATCTCAATTAAGGCAATAAACAAGTGATCGAAAATTAATATAAAATAAAATCAGGTAGAAAATGAAATATGAAAATTAGAATTACCTCTTCTGATTATCATTATATATATTAAGTGAACACAACTCCTATTAGCCAAAATAAGGGAACTGTCAGGACACGTAACTTTTCCTCTCCCTGAAGTATCGGGCGGGCTCCGTTGTTCGCAGGAGCCGGCTGGAATTCAGTCATAAATGAATAGGGTAAGGAGAGACAGAATCCTTCTTCGACCAAGTGTGGGCACCGACTGTTTATTTTCGCGCCAAGCAGGGTTACACTCATGCCGTGACGTCACGGCCATACATCTTTTCAATCATAAAAACGCGTAAGTTAAAATAATATGACATAAAATAACAATAGAAATACGCGTCCTCATTAAAACAGAATTAAAGTAAATTATATTACCGAACATAAAATATACTGAATGGCAAGTAAAACAAAATAAAACCAAAGAAAACTAAACCCAAACGGGTATAACTAAAAGAAATCTAAATCCCCTAAAACCGTGAGTGAAGATTTAAATGTTTGCGTGAAAGTGTATCAACGATGCGGCGGCGGCGGCTGACACACTCAAAGGTGACTCCCGGGTGCGGGAAAGCGAACGGGCCGCGGGATGCCCGCCGTTACGGGAGGCTGCGGTGACGAGCGCCACTCTTACACGGGCATATGTATTGTCTGTATTTCGTTCCTTGGGCTTCCCAATTTTCTCGTCCAGGACACAAAGGCATCAGGAAGATCTTCTAAGACACTCGGGGAATGTGTGTTTTATCCCGGCGGAGGAATACAATTTATTGCCCGGGTTCTGTGGGTTGTCTTTTTTTTTTTTTTTTTGTATTTTTCGGTTGTTTTGTGTGTTGTTTTTTTTGTTTTGTTTTGTTGTTATATTTCTTTCCTTCGTTTTCCTTTTCTCTTTCTTTCTTTCGTTTTTTTCTTTCTTTCTTTTGTTTTTCTTTTTTCTTTCTTTCTTTCGTTTTTTTCTTTCTTTCCTTCTTTTTTCGTTTCTCTTTCTTTCTTTCGTTTTTCTTTCTGTCTGTTTTTATTATTGTGTTTGTTTTAGCGAGGGATGTGTCTGAATACGGGATGCTGCGGGTGAGGGAGACGGAGAGATTGAGGGATAGAAGAACGGGAATAGAAGAGAGAGAGAGAGAGAGAGAGAGAGAGAGAGAGAGAGAGAGAGAGAGAGAGAGAGAGAGAGAGAACGCAAAAGAGCGAAAAAGAAAGACAAAGAACGCAAAAGAGCGAAAAAGAAAAAGCGAGCGAGGGAGTTCGAGAAAGAGAAAGAGAGAGAGACCGAGGGAGAGAGAGAAAGAAAGAGCGAGAGCGAGGGAGAGAGAGAAAGAAAGAGCGAGCGAGAGAGAAAAAGAGAGAGAGAGACCGAGTTCGAGTGAGTAAGAAAGAGCGAGAGCGAGGGAGAGAGAGACAGAAAGAGCGAGCGAGAGCGAGCGAGAGACAGAAAGAGAGAGAGAGAGAGACCGAGTTCGAGAGAGAAAGAAAGAGCGAGAGCGAGAGCGAGAGCGAGCGCGTGTATGAGACCGGATTTGCTCCAACGCTCCACTTGCATATCCTGTACACATAAAGTAGTCAAAGAAGAAACACAGGATTAGTGAAAGCTCTCACGTCCGATTATACCTTTGTGTAATGTTCTCTATCCCGGCCAACCACGGATAATTAAACTCCCCTCTTTCGAGCTCAGGTTTACTCTCTTTTGATATTAGAGCGCTTTATGTGTTCATCAAGTCGTCTTTTCTCGCTGTAAAAGGACCCCCTTGTTTCTAACGCCGGTGGGAATGCCTGTGGCTAATGCTGTATGTTTCGTTTTTTAAAAATTTTATATATAGGTTTGTGGGCCTCTTTTTCAGGTCTAAGTTTTATTTTTCTCTCTCTCTCTTTCTTTCTCTTTCTTTCTCTCTCTTTCCATTTCTCTCTTTTTCTCTCTGTTTCTCGCTTTCGCGCTTTCTCTTTCTTTTCCTCTTCCTCTTCCTCTCTCTCTCTCTCTCTCTCTCTCTCTCTCTCTCTCTCTCTCTCTCTCTCTCTCTCTCTCTCTCTCTCTCTCTCTCTCTCTCGCGGAATATTCTTCCCTGTTCCATCCACTTTTTTGATGCTCTTATTCCATGCAATACGCTCTGGTATTTGCAGTATTTACCTGGCAGCTGCGGCAGGTATTTCGCGTTTCTCTGGATTCCGTTTCATTCCTGTTTTTTTCACTTCTCTTCTTCCCTTCTTCGCTTTCCCATTGTCTCTTCTCTTACGATTTCGTTATTGTCTGTAAACTTTTTCTTCTGTCTGTCTGTCTATCTGTGTGTATTTCTGTTACTGTATGTTTGTCCGTCAGTCTGTAAGGCTGCCTCCTTCCTTCTTTCTCTTCCTCCTTCCCCTCCTCCCTTCCTCCCTCTCCCCCTCCCTTCCTCCCTCTCCCCCTCCCTTCCTCCCTCTCCCTCTCCCTTCCTCCCTTCCTCTCCTTCCCCCCTCCCCTCCTCCCTCCTTCCTTCCTATCCTTCCCCCCTCCCCTCCTCCCCCTCTCTTTCTCTCTTACCCCTACCACCTCCCTCCCCTTCTCCCTCCCCCTCCCGTTCCCCTCCCGTCCCCCCCCCCCCCTCCCCCGTCCTCTTTGTTTGCCATTTCCAAAATTTCTCTCTCCTCCTCAAAGACGAGGCACCTCATAAATAAAGTGGGAATGCATGTAGATCCTCGCCCCTTATTTCGGTCTCTTCCTCTCTCATTCTTACTCCCTCTCTCCCTCTCTCTCTCTCTCTCTCTCTCTCTCTCTCTCTCTCTCTCTCTCTCTCTCTCTCTCTCTCTCTCTCTCTCTCTCTCTCTCTCTCTCTCTTTCTCTCTTTCTCTCTTTCTCTCTCTCTCTCCATCTTTCTCTCGTGTTGCTATTCCCTTTAATCAGGGGACTATATTTCTCTCTGTGTGGTTGAATCTCTCGTGTTCTTACGGAATGTCTAGAGGGAAAGGGAGTGTAATCTGCTTGTGGTTTACAGTCGTGTGTACTGTCTTCTTCTTAATCCTGAGTGGGAATGCGGGCTCTTTATATCTCTGTCTGTCTCTGTCTGTCTGTCTCTGTCTGTCTGTCTGTCTCTGTCTTTCTGTTTCTCTCTGTCTTTCTGTGTCTCTCTGTCTCTCTCTCTCTATCTCTCTCTCTCTCTCTCTCTCTCTCTCTCTCTCTCTCTCGATTTCTCTCGTTTTCTTTTGTTTCTGTCTTTGTCTTTGACGATATACCTGTTTCTCTGTCACTTCTTGCTTTTTTATTAATGTGTATGTCTTTGCGTATGTCTTTTGCGTCTATATTTCGTTGTCTCTGCCTTTGTTTTTATCTCACTTTATCTGTCTGCCCCCTCCCCCCACACACCAAGAAAATGTGATTGATGTAACGGCATTAATGATGATGATAACA
>NC_061843.1:5479680-5484680 GCF_019202785.1 Penaeus chinensis | reverse complement strand
TAGGAGAGGGGAGGGAGGGGAGGAGGGGGGGAAAGGGGTCGGTGGGTGGGCGAGAGGCCGCATCCGCTTGGCTGACCATTTTGTAGTTCATCCTGACGCACAGGCAGCTTTGTTTTAAGCCCGTGACAAAACATCCTTTGACCTCCTCGTCCAACTTTGATGTTTGTTATGCCGCGGAGGGACTTCCATTTAGGAGCGAGAGAATACCAATATTTACACATCCTCGAATTCTTTGTTAACATATTCTGCTTTTTTTTTTTTTCCTTCTCTCTCCCTCTCTCTCGCTCGCTCGCTCTCTGGCTGTCTTGCTCTTCTCGGAAAGGTTTTCTTTGTAGGTTGGGGGTAGGTAAGGGGGAAGGGGAGGAAGGAAGGAGGGAGGGTGTAAGGGAAGGGGTAAGGGAGGGAGGTGCAAGGGGGAAGGGAGGAAGGGAGAGAGGAGAATGGGGTAAGATAGGGAAGGAGGCAAGAAGGGAAGAGAGAAACGGGGCAAGGGGGGAGAGGAAAAAAGAAAAGGGGAAAGAGGAGGAAAGGGGTAGCAAAGTAAAAGAGGGGGGAAGGGGGGGGGAGTGATGGAGGGGAAAGGAGAACGCGAGGATCCTGCGTTGGAAATGAGACGGGGCTGTGATGGATCATTTGTCCCTCTCCGCTGACCGTGAAAAAACGAACATTCGGACACATTGAAGGGAGACTCAACCGGTTAGGAAAAAAGGGACTTTGGATTAGGCAAAAACTGTGAGCGCAGATGATAATTATGGAGAGACAGAAGAGAGGGAGAGAGGGAGAGGGCGAGTAGGGGAGGGAAGAAGGGGAGAGGGAGGTAAGGGAGGGAGGGGGAAGGAGAATGAGGGACTACGGGAGCGAGGGAAGGAGAGAGAGAGAGAGAGAGAGAGAGAGAGAGAGAGAGAGAGAGAGAGAGAGAGAGAGAGAGAGAGAGAGAGAGAGAGAGAGTGAGAGAGAGAATAAGGGAGGGTGAAGTGAGAGAGAGGTAGAGGGACAAAGAAATACGGAGATATAGAGAGGGAGATAGGAAGTGGTAAAGACGGAAAGGAAAGAAGAGGGGAATAGAAACGCAAAAAGAAAAAAAAAAAAATCAGATGAAGAAACATAAGAGAAAGAAAGTGAACAGAACTCGAAAGAGAGACAGAGAAAGAAAGATACAGATAAAGAGAAACATAGCAGTAAAAGGATAGCTTTGATCAATAAGTCATGATAGATCGAGCACCTTCCTCCTGCTGTGTGTTCGTCCTTAGCCATTGTCCGTTGCACTTACACTAATTATTGACAGAGTGGAGGCATGTCCATTGTGCCGTCCGTGTGCTTACCTCCAGGTCGCACAATGGCTTATTGGTTCCTATTGGTGGAGCCGCAAAATAGAGGTGTTTGTTATATATGCTTGGGTCACTGGAGGACATGTTCGGGCAGAGGAAGCGATCCGATCTCGCTCGTCTGCTTTTGTTTTCTTTCGATGCTGCTGTTTTTGTTGTTGTTTGTTGGCTTTGTTGGTGTTGTTGTTTATGTTCTTTGTTTCGTGGTTGTAAGAGGAGAGTGGAGTATGTGAAAGAGAATAGGTCTTGTTTACCAAAAGGAAATTGATTTAAGAAATGAACGTGTCTCGTTTACCAAAGACAAAAGAAAAGTATTGATTTAAAATAATGAACATGTATCGTTTACCAAAGACAAAAAAAAAAAATATATGCTGATTTCTAAATATTCACTGGATACGGAACTTATAATGAAGTTAGATGATAATTTTATGATAAAAAAAATCTGCGGATACCTATCTGTTAGCTACCTTAGTTTTCTGTAATATAAAAGATGTATACACTTGTTGACAGTAGAAACATCTGACTCCTTTTCCTGCTGTATCCCTTGTCCGCAAGATGTTAGAGCAAACGCCTCCAAGAGTACATGGCAAGATCTCAGTAAGACCATCCCCTCGCCCTAAGCTAAAGCCCTGAAACTTGTGCTAACCCCCCCCCCCCCACCCCTTCCACCTACAGGAGTAAGCTGAAGACCTGAAACTTGTTGTGCTAACCCCCTCCCCCCTACCTACAGGTGTAAGCTAAAGTCCTTGAACTTCTTTATGCTAAGACCTCCCTCTCCTACAGCAGTAGGCTAAGCCCGCCCTCCTTCTCTCTCTCCCCCGCAGGTGACCGCGGCAGTAACCGTTCCCGCGCCACCACGCCCCTCAGCCACACCTCAGACCCTGACGTAGGCGACCCACCCTCTCTAGTCTCCCTTCAGGACGCCGCAAACGCCCACCACAACAACCTCTCCCACTACCGCGGCCAATACTCCACCGCGGGCGTCGGCGTCGGCGTCGGCGGCGGCGACTCCACGGCGGCCGTCATGAACCAGCTCAGCTCCGCCCACGGCCACTACTACCAGGAGATCCCCCAGACTGGCCACCACTACGCCAACCACCTGGACGAGTACGACTCCCCCGTGGTCAAGGGCAGCCGCAAGTACCCTCAGGGGCGGCGGATGCCCGGCGGGGGCTCGTCCCTCTCCTCGTCCGACAACAACTCAGACACCACCTACGCAGAGAGCGACATAAACTCGAGTCTGCGGGCCAAGATGGCGGCTCTGGACAACGGTGAGTGTGATTGCCGACGGGGCGCGGGGCGGGCGCGTCTGGCCTCGCTAAACGCAGGGCGAGCCGGGCGTCCGCGGTTCCACGGGTCAAGGGGTAGGATTGCCACTAGTGCTGGGGAAGGTCTGAATGTAAACATTGTTTTCTCGCATAATTCATTAGTTGTTATCACTATCATTGTATATTTTTTTTTTTCGTCTGTATTATTGTTGTTGTTATTATTATTATTATTATTATCAATATTATTGTTATTATTATTATTATTATTATTATTACTATCATCATAGTTATTAATATTGTTCTTAATATAGTTTTTATTATCATTGTTATTGATATTTTTTCTTTTTTCATAATTATTATTATCAATACTACCATAATTGTTATTATTATTATTCATTCTATTATTATTATCTGTTATCACCATATTTCCTGCTTCATCTTGTTTATTTATTCGTGTTTTAATCATCACACGGAAATCGTCAGCGCACGCACAGGAAGGTATCATTTCCAAATCTGCATTCTCTCTCTCCCTCCCTCCCTCCCTCCCTCCCTCCCTCCCTCCCTTCCTCCCTCTCTCCCTCCCTCTCTCCCTCCCTCTCCCTCACCCTCTCCCTCTTCCTCCCTCTCCCCCTCTCTCCCTCCCTCCCTTTCCTCCCCTCTCTCCCAATCACTCTCCCTCCCTCCTTCCTTCCTTCCCCCTCCCTCCCTCCCTCCCTCCTTCCTTCCTTCCCCCTCCCTCCCTCCCTCCCTCCCTCCCTCCTTCCCTCCTTCCTTCCTGCTCCCTCTGCCTCTCTCCTCCCCCATTCCTCCCTCCCAACCTATCTTCCTCCTCCTCTACTTTCCCTCCCCTCCCCTCCCCTCCCCTCCCTTCCCCCCCTCCCCTCCCCTCCC
Source organism: Penaeus chinensis (assembly GCF_019202785.1). Taxonomy (NCBI): domain Eukaryota; kingdom Metazoa; phylum Arthropoda; class Malacostraca; order Decapoda; family Penaeidae; genus Penaeus; species Penaeus chinensis. The sequence continues at coordinate 5,481,196 of NC_061843.1, read as the reverse complement.
CTCCCCTCCCCTCCCTTCCCCCCTCCCCTCCCCTCACTCCGCCACTCCCCATCTTGAAAAAAAGTGGGGAAGGGGGGGAGTGGAAAGAATCTTAATTAAGCTGATTTCTGGCTGATGTTGCCTGCTAGAGGGTAAGGCTGTTTGCTCCCCGTGACAGAGAGAGAGAGAGAGAGAGAGAGAGAGAGAGAGAGAGAGAGAGAGAGAGAGAGAGAGAGAGAGAGAGAGAGAGAGAGAGAGAGAGAGAGAGTGAGAGTGAGAGAGAGAGAGAAGGACTGACAAATAGAGGGAGGGGGAGAAAAGGAGAAAGAGAGAGGGACAGGGAGAGAGGGAGAGGGAGAGGGAGAGGGAGAGAGGGAGATGAAGAGTGGGTGAAGAGTTGATTTGATAAATTAATTACGTCCATTGGACGATAAATAATTTTACAGAGAAGTACAAAAGTTGCATGGCTGTATCTCGTAGGGCACGTTGTGAAAGGGAGAGAGAGAAAGATAAAGGGAGAAAAAGAGAGTGAGGAAGAGTGGTGAAAGGGAAAGGGGTGAAAGGGAGAGGGAGACGGGGGGGGGGGGGGGGAGAGGGAGAGGGAGAAGGATAAACCCTACTCTTAACCAGTCGACTCCCGCCCCCAACTTCCCCCCTCCCCTTCTCCCCCCCCCCCCTCTCGAAGGTCGTGTCCCAAATGGTACATCTGCTCAAGAGAATCTGCAACTTCTTGCAAGTGAGAGTGCAAGAGAATAACTTAACCCTTTCTATTAATTAAGTTGACTGGCAGGCAATTAGTGCTTGTTTAAAGGAGTTTACTATTTTGTTTAGAAACTAGTAAATTTGACCAAGGCCGCGAGATATTTAGAATGTAGCTATTGCAAGGGCGGTAGATAGATTGCAGGCCTAATATGGTGTATTTTGTTGCAAGATTCTAATATTCTTTGGGGGAAAATGAATCTGCGTTTAAGTATGTGTTTTTCTCCTTTCTAGTGACTGAATTCTTAAGTAAGGGAAATTTTTTGACAAATAAAAATAAGGAAAGGTTATGAGCAGAATATGATGGTAGAGTAGAGTCTTTTTTTCCATATGATATCAGTTAGATGTCTTGTGTTGTTATATTGAAAGATAGATACAAACTCTTTATCAGGAACCAATTCATTTATGTTTAGACATATAAGTGTATGTCTTATATTCATCTTTCCCCCCCCCAAAAAAAAAAAAAAAATCCAAAGTACGGTACTTAGCTAATTGTTCATTCATTTCGCGCCACCGAATTCAAACACACACCACTGAAGGAAGTTATTTCGCGTCAGTCCTCGTGCCGCTAGCTCGGACAGGGATTCGGACGCAGCTGCCACTTCCAAAGGGATGGGCAGCGGGCAGTGAGCATTGATGCCGGGCGGGCGTGTGTGCGCGAGGGACTTTGTGAACCTGACGTGAGGCCGTTCCTTGCACACCGCTTGCACACCGGTTGCACACGCCACACTAGGCACCGGCACCTGTCTTAACCCGGCCAACAATTCTAGCCCAACTT
>NC_061843.1:5467180-5469680 GCF_019202785.1 Penaeus chinensis | reverse complement strand
TAACGAGCTGCCAGACGTACGTGTTCTCCGCCCGGCACTTGACGAATTAGGTGCCAGCTGATGGAAGGGCGGACCGGCAGTTGATGGACAGATTGATGCCATATTGACTGGCCCTAAAGAGGAGGGGGGCGATCTGCAGATAATTAAAATATCTCCTTGATTGCATCTGCACGAGGTGAAGTTTGGCAGCTGTTATTGCAAGATGGACCCGCTGGAGGTTCGTGGAGATTAACCGGTATTATTATTTTGTCTTCTGTTAATTAAATGCATATGGGGGTGATGTTGTTAGTAACTGCAAAGCTCGAAGAGAAAAATGTTTAATTGACATATCGAAAGTAAATGATAAAGATGTGGTAAATGCTACACGAGAGAGGGAGGGAGGGAGAGGGAGGGAGGGAGGGAGGGAGGGAGGGAGGGAGGGAGGGAAGGAGGGAAGAAGGAAAGGAGAGAGAGGGAGAGAGGAGAGTGTGAGTGTGAGTGTGAGTGTGAGTGTGAGTGTGAGTGTGAGTGTGAGTGAGAGAGAGAGAGAGAGAGAGAGAGAGAGAGAGAGAGAGAGAGAGAGAGAGAGAGAAGGAAGATAGATGGATGAGATAGAGAGACGTATAAGATGTATAGATAGATAGATAAAGAAACAGAAAAAGAAAAGACGAGAAGCAGAGAGAGGGAGGGAGAGAGAGAGAGAGAGAGAGAGAGAGAGAGAGAGAGAGAGAGAGAGAGAGAGAGAGAGAGAGAGAGAGAGAGAGACTGAGAAAGAAAGATACAGAGACAGACAGACAGACAGACAGACAGACAGACAGACAGACAGACAGACAGACAGACAGACAGACAAAGACAGAGACAGAGACAGAAACGCACAGAAGTTCCCATAACTCGTACGGAAGATTTCGTTGATCCTCCGGAGCGCTGGGCCAATATTCCACCTTCGCCACTTAGAGCTCTCAGGTACCCGGTCTGACATTGGCTGACAGGTATGACTGACAGCTGGAGATATTAGCGATGGGGGAAGATCTGACAGGTGGTGAAAGGTGGTTGGGGGGTGGGAAGGGGTGGAGGAAAGAAGGAGGGTGTGGGGGAGGGGGGGAAGGGAGGGTGGTGTGTGTGAGGTGTGTGGGGGGGAGGGGGATGGAGGGTGGGTGGTGGTCGAGAGGGGAGGAGAGGGAGAATGGCGAGTGTGGGGAGGGGGGGAATGGAGGGGGAGGGGAGGGAGGGGGTGTGAGTGTAGGGGAGGGGGAGAGATAGAGGGAGAGGGAGGGGGACGGGTGGGGGGGGGGGGGGCATAGGGTGGGTAGGTGACGCGTCGGTGAAGTTTTCCGTGATTGGATACTTGATGCTTGGACATTCTTGCCTCAACTTCAACTTCCTCTTGGAGCCAGTTAGTAGGCATTCCTCCCTCCTTCCTTCTCTCCTTCCTTCTTTCGATTTTCGTTTCCCTTCCTTTTTTTTCCCTTTCCTTTTTCCATCCTTTCTGTTTTCCTCCCTTCCTCCCTCCTTTCCTTTCTTCCTTCCTTCCCATCCTTCTTCCCTCCTTCCTTCCTTCCTTCCTTTTCCCTCCTTCCTCCCCCTTCACTCCCTCCATCCCTCCCTCCCCATCCCCCCTCTAACCCTCCCTCCTTCCTTCCCTCCTTCCTTCTTTGCTTCCCTCCTTTCTTCCTTCCCTCCTTCCCTCCCTCTCTCCTTCCTTCCCTCCTTCCTTCCTTCCATCCTCCTTCCTTCCTTCCCTTCCTCCTTCCCTCCCTCCTTCCTTCCTTCCTCCTTTCCTTCATTCCTTCCTTCCTTCCTTCCCTCCTTCCCTCCTTCCTTACCTCCTTCCTTCCCTCCTTCCTTCCCTCCCTCCTTCCTTCCTTCCCACCTTCCCTCCATCCTTCCTTCCCTACTTCCTTCCTTCCCTCCCTCCCTCCCTCCTTCCTTCCTTTCTCCCTTCCTTCCTCCTTCCTTCCCTCCTTCCTTCCATCCTTCCTCCCTCCCTCCTTCCTTCCTTCCCTCCTTCCTTCCCTCCTTCCTTCCCTCCTTCCTTCCCTTCCTTCCTTCCTTCCCTCCCTCCTTCCCTCCTTCCTTCCTCCCTCTTTCCTTCCCTCCTTCCTTCCCTCCTTCCTTCCCTCCTTCCTTCCCTCCCTTCCTTCCTTCCTTCCCTCCTACAGTGATCAGAGCAAGGTGTGACGAGACGCCCGTGAAATTCGCCAGAAAAGGACTTGCATCATTCAAGATCACTCCAGTAAATTAATTCAATCGCGTTTATTTTTTGAAAATTTCAAATGCTGTTTCCTGGTGCAGATTCGCTCTCTTCGCTTTATTGACGTCGATGTCGTTATGGCTGTTGCTCTTGCTGTTATTGTTGTTGTTATTACTATTTATTATTATTGTTATAGTTGTCGTATTGTTAATTATCATCATCATCATCATCATCTTAGTCTTCATCTTCATCTTCATTTTCATCTTCAATTTCATCTTTATCATCATTACTATCACCATCATCATCATCATCATCATCATCTTCGTCTTC
>NC_061843.1:5447180-5462180 GCF_019202785.1 Penaeus chinensis | reverse complement strand
ACGTCCTCCAGAGTCCGGTTTGGAATAAAAACCCAAACGTTTGCCTTTTGGTCAGTTGAGGTTGTGAAGCACTGCGGCCGTAGGTGTTGCTGGCGTAAAGAGCGTATATCTCGCGGCTACGGATAAACAAAACCTACCCATCGTTTCCTGTGGAGGTAATAGATAGGTGTTACAGCCAAGCAGGCGTAACAGGTAGTCAGGTATCGTCACAGAGAAGCAAATATAGTGGGCTGACAGGTGTGTCAGTCCAGATCAATAGGCAGTCAAGTCTCACAGGCAGGCAGATGTAGCAGGCAGACAGTTGTCGTAGGCTGGCAGATGTAGCAGGCAGACAGGTGTCGTAGGCTGGCAGATGTAGCAGGCAGACAGGTGTCGTAGGCTGGCAGATGTAGCAGGCAGACAGGTGTCGTAGGCTGGCAGATGTAGCAGGCAGACAGATGTTGCAGGCAAGCAGATGTTACAGACATAGCGGATGTTAATTGCAAGCCGACAGACGCTGCGTGACAAACACCTGCTTAAAAGGACTCCTCCAGCGGGAACGGCATTTCTGCCCGTAGCTCGCCGTTCATTTGATGAAGTAAATCCGGGAAAACCTCTCTCCTCGTCCGTCCTTGCGAGTGGCTTAATCCCTTCAGGGCGAACTTCATGCCGGGAAACTTCTTGCGCGCACCAGAAGGGAAGGAGAGGGAAGTCTTGATAAATTCGGAATTATGATCGGGAGAATTAATGTTCGTCAGCGAGCGGGATTTCCGTTTCCTCTCTGAAGTGTTGTCGTTGTTGTCGTTGTTGTTGTTGTTGTTGTTGTTGTTGTCGTTGTTGTTGTTGTTGTTGTTGTTGTAAGCATTCATTTAGGTTTGTCTTTCTCTTCGCTTTATGTTTGATTTGTTTTTCATTTGATAATAAAACAAACATTTCCGCACTCCGCTCTCAGTTATTTGTTTCAAATTGTAAGAAAAAAAAATAGAGAGAGAATTATAGAATTAAAAAAAAAAAAAAAAAAAAAATACTTATCACGAGGGAAAAACAGACAATGTAATATTAACACCAGACCTTTTTTTGTGTAAACTAATCATCTGTGAGAAATGAAAGGGGTGGGGGGGGGTAGAGGGTGGGGGATAGGGGGTGGGGGGAAGTTGACAATGGGCCTCTGTTCCGTGACACGTGTCAACGCGTGGCCGGTTGAGAGGATGGACGGAAGGACCTCGTTATGGGAAAGTATATTTTTTTTCTTTTTATATAATTGATTAGAGAGGGATGGGGGGTAGGAGTCGGGGGGGAGGGGGGGAAATAGAAGGAGAAAGAGACAGAAAAAGAGCAAGAGAAAGAGAAAGATAAAGAGAAAGAGAAGGGGAAGGGGAAAGAAAAAGAGAAGGAAAAGGAGAAAGAGCAAGAGCAAGAGAACAATGAAACGAGAGTGAGATAGAGGACGAGCAAAAATAGAACAAACCAAGGAAGAGACAACAATAAAAACAAAGAATGACTCAGCAACTCCAAACGACGAGAGATTAGCCCATCCTGAATGAAAAGAACACTTTAATCGTTTGCTCTTCACCCCCCCCCCCCTTCACCACTCCACCCCTCTCACCCCCCTCCACCCCTCCACCCCTTCCACCTCTCTAGAAAAGGGGACACGCGAGTTGTTGAGACACGTGGCGAGTGACGGGGTGCCAGAGTGGCTCTTGAGTGCCACGGTGCCGCCTGCTGGAGAGACCTCGCGGCACTCCAGACACTCTCTCATGGCACCGCTCGGCACACTCCAGCTCCCCTCGCTGGCACCTCCTCCTCCTCCTCCCTTTTAGCTTCTTCCTCTTCTTTTTATGTTCTTTCTTCTTTTTTTCCTTCTCCCTCTCCTCCCTTTCTTCTCCTTAACCTTCCCATTCTCTTCCCTTTTTCTCCCTTCCCCTTCTCTCCTCCCTTTCTCGTTCCTTCCCCTTCTCTCCTCCCTTTCTCGTTCCTTCCCCTTCTCTCCTCCCTATCTCTTCCTTAGCCCTCCCTTTCATCTTCCTTCTCCCTTTCTCCTCCCTATCTCTTCCTTAGCCTTCCAATTCTTCTCCCTTCTCCCTTTCTCCTCCCTTTCTCCTCCCTTTCTCCTCCCTCCCGACGCGCACACCCCACCGCCCGCCCGACGTCCGTCTCATCGACAGCCTCCCCGCGGTGGTGAAGCCTTCGCCGACGTCTCTATTATGAGTCTCTGATGGACCTCACTCGCGGTCGTTGTCCCGGTGGTCGTCCGTACGTCCTCGTCCGTTACTTCCGTTCCGTTCGTCCGTTCGTCCGTCCGTTGTTTCCTTATCGTTGTTATTGGTCTTATCGGGAATCGGGTGTTACGGCTGAGGCAGGTTTTGGGGTTGTGTTGAATAGGCGGCGGTTGGTTCGTTTGACATGGGTTGGGTTGCAAAGGGATGTTGCAATGGGGGTTTTAAGGGGGAGGGTTGTTGCAATGGGGGTTTTAGGGGGGAGGGTTGTTGCAATGGGGGTTTTAAGGGGGAGGGCTGTTGCAATGGGGGCTAAAGGGGGGAGGGTTGTTGCAATGGGGGCTAAAGGGGGGAGGGTTGTTGCAATGGGGGTTAGAGGGAGTTAGGGAGCTGCAAAAGGGGGTTTGGAAAGATGGCAATTTGGGTTTTAGAGGGGGGGGGTGCAGTGGAGGTTTTAGGGGGGGAGGGAGTTGCAATTTTTTGGGGGGAGGTGAAGAGGGGTAAGGGGGAGGGAAGGGGAGGTGCAGAGGGGTGAGGGGGAGAAGAGGAGGGGAAGAGGGTAAAGGAAGGGCGAAGAGGCAGATAGTTGAGTGGGGAAAGGGTGTGTGGTTTAGCATGGGGGAGGGTTGGGGAAGGGAAAGGTATAGAGTGACAAAGAGTAAACAGAGACAAAGGGAAGGAGGGGTGAAAAAAAAGGGGGGGGAGCTGGGAAATGGGGGAAAGGTAGGGGATGAGAAGGGAGGGGAAAAGCGAAAAGGGGAAAATGATATGAACTCTTAGAACAGGAAAGGGAGAGGAAAATTATAAGAAAAAAATAATAATAAATAAGGAAACCAGAAGATATTTTCGAAGGATATGAGACGGAGACATAAACAAACAAACAAACAAATAAACAGAAAAAAAACGAGACGAGAACGATAGTTTCCGAAGGAGGCAAGCGAGACGGAACGGAACCTCGACAAAACGACCACCGCAATTAACGATTTTGCCCCGCGCCCCGATATTCAGGGTCGGACCCCTAATTGACAAGCTGTCGGGGGCGCGGCTGTGTGGAGAAAGGAGCAGTTAACAGGCAAATTATTCCATGACAGCCCGGCCTTTGGGAACGCGGGAGAGGCAGGCGGGCGGCGTCGTGTCTTGCGCAAGAACGGAAGTGTTTTTTTTTTTTTTTTCTGTTTTCATTTGTTGGAAGTGATGATATTGTTGTTTGTCTGTTGTCTGTCTGTCGCTATCGTCGTAGTTATCGTGATTTTTGCTGTTCTTTAACTTCATTGTTATCTTCATTGTCATAAATATTGTGATTCTCCTTCTCATCGTCATCATCATCATCATTATCATCATCATCATCATCATCATCATCATCATCATCATCATCATCATCATCATCATCATCATCATCATCATCATCATTATTATTATCATTATCATTATCATCATCATCATCATCATCATCATCATCATCATCATCATCATCATCATTCATCATTGTCATGATCATCAATATTATAATTATTCACATGGTCATCATCATCATTATTATCAATATTGTTTATGATTTCTCTTTATTATCGTAACTTTTATTGATAGTGCTTTCATTATTTATATTATTATTTTTCTTTCTTCTCCTTTTCTTCATCTTCTTATCCTTCTTTTTTTTCTTCTTCTTCTTCGTCTGTCTTTCATTTTCATTTTCATTTGTTGATGTGGTGACCTTTCCCCCTTTTTTTTCTTTTTTTTCTTTTTTTTTAATGATGATGATGACCTCTCTCGCCCCCCCCCCTTACCCGCGAAAGAGAGACAAAGAAGGAGAGGAATTAAAAAACAAGGGAGGGAGGAGAAAAAGATGGAGAGAGAGAGAGAGAGAGAGAGAGAGAGAGAGAGAGAGAGAAAGAAAGAAAGAAAGAAAGAAAGAAAGAAAGAAAGAGAGAGAGGGAGAGACGTGGGAAGGGGAAGGGGAGGTGGTGGAGGTGGAGGTGGAGGTGGAGGTGGTGGTGGTGGTAAGGGGGGGGGGGAGCAGATTTCCCTCCTCCTCTTGGTTCGTCATCAAAGAGTCATTAGCAACACAATCTCCATCCCCTTGAGTTTAATATGGATATCAAATCAGACTTCCCCCCCCCCCCCCCCACCTTTCTCTCTCTCTCACTTTCTCTCTTTTTATCTCTCGATTTTTCCCTTTCTTCTTTATGTATTATTTTTTTTTTTTTCTTTTTCAAATTCTCTTTCCGTCAGAGGGTCGCAAAAATGTTGCTCTCGGATCCTGGCTTTGATAATTGTGGGGAGGGGAGGGAGGGAGGGAGGGATGGAGGGAGGGAGGGGGGAGAAAGGGGAAAGGGGGTAAGGGGGTTGGTAGGGTAAGGAGTAGGGGGGAAGGGGGGAAGGGGGTGGGTAGGGGGAGGAGTAGGGGGATAAGGGAGAAGGGAAGCGGTAGGGGATTCAGGGAAAGGAAAGCGGGAAGGGTAAGGGAATGGCATAGTTAGGGGAAGGGGAAAAATCTAAGGGGGTTTAAGGGAGTAAAAGTTAATGGGGTGGAGGATAAGGGTGTAGCGATGATGGTAAAAGGGGTAGGAGTATTATGGACATGGGGTGGGGGGGGGTAGGGGGTAAATAGAGTGGTTGGGGGAGGTAGGCAGGGGAAGGGGAAGGGGGAAAGGGGAAAGGGGGAGGGACAAGGGAATATGAAGGGGGAGGAAAGGGGAAGGGGAGGAGGAAAAGGAACAAGGAACAAGAAAAAGGGGAAGAGACAAAGAAGATGAAGGGGGGGGGGGCTAGGGGAAGGGGAAAAGGGGAGAAATAGGGGAAAAGGAAGGGGAAATAAGTGCCGTAGTGAGGGTAATCTGATGGGGGGGGGGGGTAGTGAAGGGGAAGAGGGGGAGTTTCTTGCTCTTGTTTATGTTCTTGATTTGCATGATTGCTTTTGCAATTTGTGCTTCTTTTCGCTTTCATGATGGTGTTGATTTTAGCCAGGTATAGATTTTTGAGTTTTCTGTTTATAAGTTGGTTTATTGGCATTGTTGTAATTATTACTGTTATTATATCAGGTATATATTTTTTTCTTTTGTCTTATTCATTGGTAATCTTATCACCCTGTCATCACTATCATTTGCATTATTCTCACTATCATTCTCACTATCATTCATATTATCATCATTGCAATCAATACTTTCCTCCTCGTCCTCCTCACTATCACCATACCATCACTATACTCGTAATCCTCCTCCCACTTCTCACTATCACCACTATCACCATCCTCCTCACCATCACCACCATCCTCACCATCCCTCCCTCATAACGATCACCACCATCCCCCTCCTCACCATCCCCCTCCTCATCACCATCACCACCCTCCCCACCCTCACCATCACGACCACCCCCCTCCTCTTCACCATCACCACCCCCCTCCTCATCACCATCCTCACCATCCCCACCCTCACCATACCCACGACCCCCCTCCTTTTCTCCATCCTCACCATCCCCCTCCTCTTCACCATCACCACCATCCCCCTCCTCTCCATCACCACCACCACCCTCCCCACCCTCACTATCACCACCATCCTCACCATCCCCTCCTCTTCACCCTCACCATCACCACCACCACCCTCCTCACCACCCTCCCCCTCCTCTCCACCATACCCACCATCCCCCTCCTCTCCACCACCCTCACCACCCTCCCCACCCCCACCTTTTCAACCCCCGGTCGAGCGGCTGGCTGGTTATCCTTCGCCTTGTAAACGCGCGCCCGAAGATTTAGCACCGAACTGCCCCGGAACACTTAACCGTTGCTTGAACTGGTGGACTATTATGGGGGAAGATCTACTGCGGTCTTTTTTTTTTTAGGAGGGCGGGGAGTGATGGAAGAGGGAGGTGGAGGAGGGTGGGGGGAGGGTAGGAAGGGGGTGGGTGGTAGGGTGGGTAGGGGAGGATGTGGAGGTGGGTGGGTGGGAAGGAGGTGGAGGGGGTGGAAGGGTGGGTGGGTGGAAGAGTAGATTGAAGTGGCGGAAGGAGGTGGGGGTGAGAAAGGGTAGGGGGGGGGGGTGAAGGAAGGAGGGGGTGTGGGTGAAGGGAAATAGGTGGTGGGTGGAAGGTAGAGGTTTAAGCGTTGAAGGGAGGGGTAGATAAACCCAACGGAAGAAGAGGAAAAATTGATCTCTCTTTTCTTCTCCCCCTTCTTGTTCCTCCTCCTCCTCCCCCTCCTCCTCCTCCTCCTCCTCCTCCTCCTCCCCCTCCCCTCCCCCTCCTCCTCATCCTCATCCTTCCTCCCCCTCCCCTCCCACTCCTCCTCCCCTTCCTTCTCCTTCCCCCCCCTTCCTCCCCCTCCCCCTCCTCCTCCTCCCTCCTCCTCCCTCCTCCTCCCCCCTCCTCCTCCCTCCTCCTCCCCCCTCCTCCTCCCTCCTCCTCCTTCCTCCTCCTTCCTCCTTTCATCCTTGACTTGCAATCCTCCTTTCATGCTTAGTGTCGAGTCCCTGTGCATTGGGCGGCCGGGGGCTTCTAGAGTGAGCGTTGCAACATCCATGTTTTAAGCGTGTGTTAAGAGACCTCCGTACATATTTACTTCATTAGTGTCGAAAACAAAACAAAACAAAAAAAAAATGAGAAAGAATTATGCATGTACCCTCCGGCACTTTGCATTTTTAATATTTATACCAAACGAAATCAAGCATCCTATTTTCCGAAGAGTTGGAAAAAGAAAAAAAAGTAAAAAAAAAAAAAAAAAAAAAAAATATTGCAGCACCGTACTGCCCAGCCTGCATTGCCAAATTAAAACGAAAGTTGAGGATGAAGTATGTGTGTTTGTGTGTGTGTGTGTTTGTGTGTATTTGTTTGTGTGTATTTGTTTGTGTGTGTGTTTGTGTGTGTGTGTTTGTGTGTTTGTGTGTGTGTGTGTGTTTGTGTGTATTTGTTTGTGTGTGTGTATTTGTTTGTGTGTGTGTTTGTTTGTGTGTGTGTGTTTGTGTGTGTGTGTGTTTGTGTGTTTGTGTGTTTGTGTGTGTGTGTGTGTTTGTTTGTGTGTGTGTGTGTTTGTGTGTGTTTGTGTTTGTGTGTGTGTCAGTGTGTTTGTGTGTTTGTGTTTGTGTGTGTGTGTGCTTGCGTGAGTGCGTGCGTGCAAATGCGAGCGGGCGCGTGTATGTGTGTGTTAGTATGTGTTAATGTATGTACATTAGTGTGTGGAGATTTGTGTGTGTGTGAATGAATCCATGTAGGCCTATCTCTGTGTGTGTGTGTGTGTGTGTGTGTATCAGCGTGTCTGTGCGTCCGTGTGCACATGACAGCCAAGCCGGCATTGCCAAATTAAAACGAAAATGTTCATGGCGAACTTTGAATAGTTTTGCATCCGTAATGTTGCTGCTGTTCATGGCTGATATTGTTGGCTTTAGTGCGAGCGAGAATAATCTGTAACTGCATATCTTTACACTCATATCTGACTGTTATGATGACGGCGGGAGCTTTTATGCTGGTGCGCGTTGTAGTATGTGGGTGGGGTGGAGGGGGGGAGGGGGGAGGAAATGAGTGAGGGAGGGAGGGAGGAGGAAATGAGTGAGGGAGGGAGGGAGGAAGAGGAAGGGGGGAGGGGGAGGATGAGGATAATGATGATGATGTTCTTCGTAATGGTAATGTTTATGATGATAGTGATGGTGGTGATGGTGATGAGAACGAGGAGGAGGAGAAGGAAGATAATGATAATAAAGATGGTGAGGGTGGCGAAGACGATATTGCTGCTACTGATGATGCTAATAGACAAAGAAGAGGACCGAGAACGAGAGGAATAGAGAGAAACGGAAAGGATCATAACATGAGACGAACCAAAGGAATAGACAACAATTTACATTTTTTTTTTTTTTTTTTTTGCCCGACCTCCTTCAACATTTAACCTTTCCTTCCCTAAAAGTCAACGGGATCTACCTACTCGCAACACAATGTCCATGTCTACAAGTCTACTCACCCTACAAGTCAACAAATCTACTTTATCTACTTTACATCGTCAGTGTACTCACCCTCGACACACACCAAACTTTTCTTACAACTGTACTCAACCCTCTCCTACAAGTGTCCAGATACACTCGCTCACGACGGACAGCAACTCCTTCTCCTCACTCTACTCACTGTCTACAAGCTTACTCACCGTTTACAACTCTACTCTCCGTCTACAATTCCACTCACCCTCTACAACTCTACTCTCCGTCTACAAGTCCACTCACCGTCTACAACTCTACTCTCCGTCTACAAGTCCACTCACCGTCTACAACTCTACTCTCCGTCTACAATCCTACTCAGCGTTTACAAGTCTACAAGCCCCCCCCCCCCCCCTCGAACTCGACCCGTTTCTGTTTTCGTGCGAGAGAGGCCTTGCATCATTCAGACCCGTTTGCTTTGTAAAGAAACGCTAACTGGTATTTCCTCTCTAATGCTAGACTCCATGGTAGATTTTGTTTTCTTTTCTGTTGTTAATGGTAAATTTTTTTTTTTCCATGTGCTTTATGGTGGTTATTTTTCCTGTCGTTAAATTTTGTTTTTTTTGTTAATGGTAATTTTTTTTTGTCTGTTGTTAATGGTAATTTTTTTTCCCTTTTGTTAATGGTATTTTTTCTGTCCTTTTATGGTAGTTATTTTCTGGTGGTCATTGTCAGTCCGTACTGGTAGTTATTCTCTGCCTTTACCTGGTAGTTATTATTCATCCTATCTGGTAGTTATGTTCTGTTTTCTATTCTCTTAAAATGAGTTACTTTCAATCTCAAAAGGGCAGTTATTTTCAATCTTAGAATGGTAGTTACTTTCAATCTCAAAATGGCAGTTATTTTCAATCTTAAAAGGGTAGTTACTTTCAATCTCAAAATGGTAGATATTTTCAATCTTCAAATAGTAGTTATTTTCAACCTTAAAACGGTAGTTATTTTCTGTCCTTCCTGGCAGCCATTTTCGAAGGCGTTCCTTATCAGCATTCCCATTGAGGTTATCAGATATCGGGATTGTATTGGGCGTGGTGTTAAGAGAGGGGGGGGGGGAGGGGAGGGGGTGATAAAAAACTAGAACGTGAAGTGAAGGTGAAGATATTTGTGTGTGTGTGTGTGTGAGAGAGAGAGAGAGAGAGAGAGAGAGAGAGAGAGAGAGAGAGAGAGAGAGAGAGAGAGAGAGAGGGGGGTGATAAAAAACTAGAACGTGAAGTGAAGGTGAAGATATTTGTGTGAGAGAGAGAGAGAGAGAGAGAGAGAGAGAGAGAGAGAGAGAGAGAGAGAGAGAGAGAGAGAGAGAGAGAGAGAGAGAGAGAGAGAGAGAGAGAGAGAGAGAGAGAGAGAGTGAGAGTGAGAGTGAGAGTGAGAGTGAGAGAGAGAGAGAGAGAGAGAGAGAGAAAGAGAGATAAATCTGAGTAGTCGTGGAAGCCCTGTAGAGTCCAATTGTTATCTCTCTGCTTTGACAAGTATTAAATAAAAAATCACCCAACTTAGTGTAGGGCTTCTGATCCTCGGTACACATGCGTATACATACAGTATACATGCATATCTGTGTGTGTGTGTGTGTGTGTGTGTGTGTGTGTGTGTGTGTGTGTGTGTGTGTGTGTATGCAGTTGAATTTCATTTTTGCCTTGTCTTTGAGACCTATTTGCACAAGCTACAAAATTCATACGAGTCCCCGACCCGCTGTGTTTACTTTATCGGGGGCCCACGTCAGAAGGGAGAAAACACAGGAGGAAATCTCTCCGAAGGGCAGACTCTCCTGTCCCTCTCGGCGCTCGTTGGCCCCGCCCGCCAGCTGCACCAGGCTTCCCGGGGAGATTTCAGGTCTCTTCGGTAACGAGAATGAGTGACAGGGCAGCGATCCTCATCAAAAACTCCAGCGGTGTTCAACTGGGGAGGATTAGGGGGAAGGAGTTAGGGAGGGGAGGGAGGGGGAGATATGCGGGCGGGTTATGCTCATTCTCTACTTGTCTCTCCCTCCCTCCCTCCCTCCCTCACCCACCCTTACCCACCCTACCACGCCCTCTGCCATTTTCTCCCTCTCGTATGGCTACGGGAACAATAGTCGACCCGCCAGCTGTACGTTTTCACGTGTTAACAATGATGGCTTCCCTCCCCCTTGCGTCTCTCTCTCTCTTCCCCCTCCCCTGCCCCTCCCCACCCCTACCCTCCCTCCTCCCTCCTCTCTCTCTCCCTCTTCCCCACCCCTACCCTCCCTCCTCCCTCTCCCCCTCCCTCTGTCCACTTCTACCCTTCTTCCCCTCCCTTCTGTGCACACACACACGCCCTTTGCGACACCTGATAGCCTGCCATTCAGCGGCCGTCACCTTCGCCGCGGTCTCAGAGGCGGCTGGTACTCGACACCTTCGAAAATGTACCACTTGTTTATCCTACGTGGGTTGAGTTAAGTGCGCACAAACAAGGAGGGAAGTATGGGAGGGTGGGGGGGGGGGGGGGTACGCGTCTTGTAAGTGGTCTATTTATGTTGCTTCAGTGGGAGAGTGAACGATAAGGTACCCGGGATCAGGCTTATGATTGTTGCAAGGGTTGTTGATCTTAAGGTAGAGATTTCGATATTCCTGTTTGATTATGATTATGTAATTACGGAGTGCTAGTACTGATGATAATGAGGAGGGTGATGCTAATGCTGATAATAACGATGATAATGATGATAATGATATAAATATGGATAATGAGGAGAATAATGATATTAATGGTAATGAAAGCAAAAATAACGATGAAGATGAGGATGATGGTAATGATGAAAATGGTACCAAGGAACCACATCACGATGTCTCAAATTTTCGAGTTTTCCTATATTTTCCTTATTTTCTAGACTCTCGATGACTAAACTTTATCCATTTGCTGTCTATTAAAGCGGCCAACAGTGCCATGGTTAACGAATAAGCTCCTTGTGAAGGCATTTTGAATACCCACTCTATTTTCAACGAAAGAAACCTCGATTTACGGGAGAATCAGGGAAAAGGAAAAGAGAGAAAGAGAGAGAAAGACGGAAGCCACAATAAAGCAGGTAAGTGACGGCGCCTGCTGGGAGTAATCTGCTTGCCGCTTCACCTGGGGCACTGCACCCTCCCCCCCCCCCCCCCTCATCTCCTCTCCCTCTTACCTACATCCGAAGCCGATGCCCGCGCAGTCAAAAGATGATGAAGATGATGATAAGGGTAATAATAGTGATGATGATGAGGATAGTGATAGATGGTGGTAATAATGATGATAAGGATAATGATGATAATAATGATGATAAGAATAATGATGATAGTAATGATGGTAGTAATGATGACGATAATGGTGATAGCAATGATGGTAATAATGATGTTAAGGATAATAATGATGATTATAATGAGGATAAAGATCGTTATGATGACGATGACAACAATGATGAATAAGCAGATAACTTGAAAATAAAGATATGAATATGTTCTGACGTTCGTGCTTATCTTTATGGTGTTAGTACTACCTTTTAACAGCTTATGAAAAAAAAAATGAAAAAAAATGTCAAATCCGAGGTTAAAATACTAAGAAAGTCTGAAATAATTTACGTAATGCCGCCGCTAGAATAACGATGGGAAGAATAACTAAGATAAAAATACAGAAAATACGAAAGAGAGGGAAACAGGTGAATTGCATTTCGAAAGTGTGGTATTGTGGTAATGACACATATTGTGGATTGGGGTTATGTGCAAGCGGACACGGTAGGGATATGCACTCACACGCACACACTTGTACATGTACAGCCACGTGATCTCGGTTAGTCTGTCTGCCTCTTCCTCTCTGTCTGTCTCTCTGTCTCTCTGTTTCTCTCCCTCTCTCTATTTCTTTTTTTTTTTCCTTTTCTCTTTCCCTCCCATCCCTTTCCCCCTCCCCCTCTCCCTCCCTCTACCTCTACCATCTCCCATCCCTTTCCCCCCCTCCCCCTCTCCCTCTCTCCTCCCCTCCCATCTCCCCCTCCCTCTACTTCCACCTTCCCCTATCCCTTTCCCCCCTCCCTCCCTCCCCCTTTCTCTCCCTCCTCATCCCTCCCCCTCCCCCCTCCCACATCCCACTTCCCACAACCCCCCCCTCCCCTTCCCTCTTAACTCCTCCCCTCCCCTCTCCCCCTCCCTTTACTTCTACCTCCCCCATCCCTTTCCCCCCTCCCTCCCTCCCCCTCTCTCTTCTCCTCCCTCCCCCTCCCCCTCCACTTCCTCCCCCTCCCCCTCCACTTCCTCCCCCTCCCCCTCCACTTCCTCCCCCTCCCCCTCCCCTCCCCTCTTAACCCCTCCCCTTAGGACTTACACGACAAACACTTGGCCCCAGAATATCCCTCGCTCTGCAAGTTTTAGCATTATCTGCAACCGGCGTCTAACCCTCCAAGCGTACGGGACGAAACAATAAGCGAACGTGCAAAAAGAAGGAAAGAGGAACGTGCCACAGGAGGAAAGAACGTGCGAATGGGAGGAAGAGAGAACGTGCGAAAGGGAGGAAGAGAGAACGTGCGAAAGGGAGGAAGAGAGAACGTGCGAAAGGGAAGAAGAGAAAACGTGTGAAAGGGAGGAAGAGAGAACGTGCGAAAGAGAGGAAGAGAGAACGTGCGAAAGAGAGAACGTGCGAAAGAGAGGAAGAGAGAACGTGCGAATGGGAGGAAGAGAGAACGTGCGAAAGGGAGGAGGAGAGAACGTGCGAAAGGGAGGAGGAGAGAACGTGCGAAACTTGCAAAATAAAGGGATAGGAGGAAACAATGAACGAAATAGCGAGAGAAAACAAAACAAAACAAAAAGAACGTATAAGACAAAGCAACGAACGAACGTGAGAGCGAAAGCAATAAACGAATGTACAAGAGAAAACAACGAATACATATGCAAGAGAAAGCAACCAACGAACACGTGAGAGAAAGCAAATAAGGGACGTACAAGAGAAAGCAATAAACGTACACACAAAAGGAAGATAACTAACCGAACGTGAAAAATGGACAAACGGAGAAGAGAACGCAACGAGACTGACTTAGAAAGCGAAAACACGAACGACTGTGCAAGAGGATGGAAGAATGAGTGTGCAAGAAATAACGAATGAACACGGAAGAAGAAAAACGTGCAATAACAACTCAAGAACATGCAACATGCAAGAAGCAACTGAAGAAGAAAAGGAAGAAAACACGTAATAAGGAGCAATCAAATAAAGGAAACTAAAGAGGAAAACAAAGAATGAAGTAAAGAACTTGCAAAGAATACCGGTCATCAAACAAAGAACATGCAAAGAAAAAGCAAACAAGGAAGATACAAGAAGCAAAGAAACAAGCAGCATACAAGAGGAATCAGCTAAAGAAAAAGGAACAAGAAACAAAGAACATAGATTGATTAATCAGACAGACAAAGAACAAGAAACAAACACAGGACACGTAGCAAAGAATCAAACAAAGAACAAACAACCAAACAAAAACATACAAGAATCAAACAAAGAACAAACAACTACAGAACACGCAGCAAAGAATCAAACAAAAAACAAGCAACGAACGAACCAACCAAACAAATAACATACAAGAATCAAACAAATAAACAAAGAACACTCAATCAAGAATCAAAGAACAGGCCACCGTCACAAACAAAGCACAAACAACCGCAGAACACGCAACCAAAAATCAAAGAACAGGCCACGGTCACAAAGAACAAACAACCGCAGAACACGCACCAAGAAACAAAGAACAGGCCACCGCCACAAACAAAGAACAAACACACTTTAAGCGAGCCAACCGGAGAGGGACAAACGACCGCCCACGCGAGAGGGAACGAGAGAGAGAGAGAAGGAGAGAGAGAGAGAAGAGAAGAGAGAGAGAGAGAGAGAAAGAAAGAAATGAAAGAGAAGAGAGAGAGAGAGAGAGAGAGAAGAGAGAGAAAGAAAGGAGAGAGAGAAGAGAGAGAGAGTGGGAGGAGAGAGAGAGAGAGAGAGAGAGAGATAGGAGAGAGAGAGAGAGAGAGAAGAGAGAAGAGAAGAGAGAGAGAGAGAGGAAGAGAGAGGAGAGATAGAGAGAGAGAGAGGAGGGGGGGGGGAAGTCGGCGTGGAAACTCTACGCATCGCCACGCCACTGTTGACGACCGGCGTTAACAGATAAGACATTTTAGGATTATCAGACGAAAGGGTAGGGGAGGGAGGGAGTAAAAAGGTGGGGGGGGGGGCAGGAAAAGGATTGGGTCGGAGGGGGGATTGAAAGGGGTTGGGTGGGGGGGGGAGGGGAGGTGGACGATTTGGTTCTGTTCTGGGGAGGGAGGATGAGGAGAGAGAGAGAGAGAGAGAGAGAGAGAGAGAGAGAGAGAGAGAGAGAGAGAGAGAGAGAGAGAGAGAGAGAGAGAGAGAGAGTTTGAAGCTGACAAAAACATACAGACTAGCAGACACACACACACACACACACACACACACACACACACACACACACACACACACACACACACACACACACACACACAGAAGAAAAACATATACAACTGACAACACTAGCATAAAAACCAAAACCTGAATAACCAAAACAAAACAAGGATTTGTTTAGAATTATGATCAATGAGTTTAATAGCAAAGGGGAGACTGCAAAAATCTAGGTCAACTTTTTTTTCTTTTTTTTTTTTTTTTTTTTTTTTTTTTTTTTTTAAGACAGGTAAGGGGAGCTCGCGCACGCAAATCATCGGTGAACTCAAGCACTAGTCCAACGTGGGGCCGAGAAATGGTGATGTGAGGGACACGGCATGCGGGGTATGAGGACAGGGGAAAGAGAACACTGGGTTTGTTCTACGTGCGTATGGAAAAAGGGAGGGAGAGAGAGGGAAGAGGGAAGAGGAAGAGGGAGGGGAAAAGGGAGAGTGAGAGAGAGA
>NC_061843.1:5440031-5442531 GCF_019202785.1 Penaeus chinensis | reverse complement strand
ATCGGCCTTATAAGGTATACAGAGAGGGAGAAAGGGAGCGAGTTAGAGAAAGAAGGAGTTAAGAAAAGACAGAAAGAGAGAAAGAGAAAGAGAGAGTGAGAGAGAGAGAGAGAGAGAGAGAGAGAGAGAGAGAGAGAGAGAGAGAGAGAGAGAGAGAGAGAGAGAGAGAGAGAATGATAGAGAGAGAGAGAATGATAGAGAGAGAGAGAAAGTGAGAGAAATAAATAAAGAAATAAAGAAAGAAAGAAAGAAAGAGAAAGTTAAATAGAAAACAAAAACAAAATAGAAACCCCCAAGACATAAAATATTAGATGCAAAACAAAACAAAGCCCAAAACAAATCAAAACAAAAAACAAACCGAACCAAATAAGAAAACAAGAAATGAACCAAAAACAAACCAAAACGAATAAAAACCCAACCAAAACAAAACAATACAAAAACAAAAACAAAAGCAAACTAAAAGAAAACAAACCCAACCAAACAAAAACAAAACAAAACAAATTAAACCAAAAACCAAACAAAACAAAACTTAAACCAAAATAAAACCAAAACCAAGCTCAAACCAAAACAACCAAAACCAAAACAAAACAAAACTAAACCAAACCAAAACAAAACTCAAACAAAAACAATCCAAACCAAACCAAAACCAAACCAAAAAAAAAAAAAAAAATCAAACCAAACCAAAACAAAACCAAAAGACAAAACCAAACCCAAAACAGAACAAAACCCGAACCAAACTCAAACAAAAAAAAACAACCAAAACAAACCAAATCAACCCCTACCCCATCCCAACCCCAAACCAAGCCACGCCGAGACCCCTCCCAGCGCCCGCTTCCTACCTTGAGGTGTACCATCGACAGCGCAGCAGGTACCGTATCCGGGGTCAGCTGCAGAAGGAGCGTCGACAGGTACCCGGAGACGCTGCTGGAGTGGTACAGCAGATGCAGCTCGCTCCCGGGGATACGTAGGGACTCCTGGACCACCTGAGGGAAGCAGGGAGGGGAGGGGAAGGTACAGTGAAGACGCGCCATAGGGTAGTCTGAGATGTTGAATGGGTAAGTGCGTTTGAACACGCGAGCGCATACATACGTGTAGATATGTTTATGATTGTGTGTAAGTATGTTTGATGTTGTGTGTGTGTGTGTATGTGTGTTTGTGTGTGCGTGCGTGTGTGTGTGTGTGTGTGTGTGTGTGTGTGTGTGTGTGTGTGTGTGTGTGTGTGTGTGTGTGTGTGTGTGTGTATGTATGTATGTATGTATGTATGTATGTATTTATGTATGTATGTATGTATGTAATGCATAGTATGTAATGTATTTTATGTAAGTATATATATGTACATAAATGTATATGTATACAATACCATCCTCTACTGTACCTCTTTCAATAGTTGATATGAATAAAAACATCATCAAAGTATTGTTCAAAAAACAAAACAAAAACAAAAAAAACAATAAAGTGATTAATGATAATGATGATGATGATGATGATGATGATGATGATGGTAATGGTGATGGTGATGATGATGATGATTATGATAGTGATGATGATGATGATGATGATGATGATGATGATGATGATGATGATGATGATGATGATGATGATGATGGTGATGGTGATGATGATGATGGTGATGGTGATGATGATAATGATGGTGATGATGTGATTGTGATGGTGATGATGATGACTAATCTGAGTGACATCACTTGTACTTTCACTTTCTTAAGGTTTAAATAAGTATTATGAACTTAATCAACAGTCTACACATTGCCCAAAAAAGATTTTTATTGAAATCTCTGAAAATGCATGAAATAAAAGAGTAAAAAAATCAAGGATAACTGAATATTGGAAAAAAGAATATTCTAATTAAAATACAGCCGATGCACTAGATATCAGTGATTGGAAGAGCGCAGGTTTTTATTTCTATTTGCCACTTATTCCATTCGTAGTTTTTGAAGGGTCAGTTTTCTTGGATGTATTACCCCCCCCCCCCCCCTTTATTACTTTCTCCTCTGCCTTTCTTTCTCTTCCTCTCCTCCTCCTTCTTCTTCTTCTTCTTCTTCTTCTTCTTCTTCTTCTTCTTCTTCTTCTTCTTCTTCTTCTTCTTCTTTTCTTTCTTCTTCTTTTTTTTCTTTTTCTTTTTCTTTTTCTTTTTCTTCCTCCTCTTCCTCCTCCTTCGCCTTCGCTCTCCCTTTTTTTCTTTATGATTTTTGTTTTTCTTTTACAATTTTTTTCCTTTTCTTTTCTCCATCTTTCCCTTCACCCGAACCTTACCTATTCCTCTCCCAAGCCAACTATCCTCAACTATCCACCTCCATCCACCTTCCCCACTATCTCCCTCTCCCATCCACCTCCATCACTCTTCCCTCCGCCATCCACTTCCAACAATTCTCCTTCTCCTATCCACCTCCACACACCCCTTCCCCCGTGCCATCCACTTCCACAGACCCCTCGCTCCGCCATCCACTTCCAACAATTTTCCTTCTCCTCTCCACCTCCACAC
>NC_061843.1:5415031-5422531 GCF_019202785.1 Penaeus chinensis | reverse complement strand
CTCCTTCCCTTCCTCCCACCTTTCCCATTCCAACTCCCTCTCTATTCTCCCATCGCTAGATCCCTCTTCAGTCAAACACATTTCACTGACGTAATATTCAGCGAAATGACTTTGAACACGTCCGCTACATGATTTCCTTCAAGGCATTAGTCTGGGCTGTTCTCCAAGACGCACCTGCTCACACGTATATAATGTGCACGATCATTATAATTAACCGTGACATTTTTATGAGCTTTTAAATCAAAACATGTTTTCATTAAAATCATTTGTTTACATTCTCTAAAGAATATGTTCATATCTTTCCTGTCAGCCATCATTTTTGGTTACAGGTAATGGTCATGATGTACATTATACACGATTATGAGTTATTATCAAATTTTGAAACTGTCATTGCGTGTCTAACAAACAGTCCCTCTTTTTCTCCTGCGTTAGCGAGTAAACTCATTCATTCACTTAAATGCATATATACACGTGCTCACGCGAAGCCATTCACACACAAATGCTTCTTAACTGCACATGCTAGAGTCTTGTGTATGTAGATGTATATCTATGTGTATATATACATGCGTGTTTGTGTGTGTGTGTGTGTGTGTGTGTGTATGTGTGTGTGTGTGTGTGTGTGTGTGTGTGTGTGTGTGTGTGTGTGTGTATGTGTGTGTGCGTGCGTGCGTGCGTGTGCGCGTGTGTATGCGTACGTGTGTGATAAAAAAAGGAATAAATAAATAAGCAACCACAGAAGCTAATCTAAAGGTTTCTCGACGGTGTACCATTTTAAAAATAATCTTGAAAGTAGACTCACGGCTTATCTTATACACTTTACAAAGTAAACAAACGGTGATATGATCTCAAAATACCTTCCAGCTACTTAAAGCACATTTTTCTTTCTTTTTTATTCTTTCACTTACTCTTTTCATCTCATTTAATTTTCCCATTTCTCTCTTCTTCAGTTCTCTCCCCTCCTCATGTTCTTACTCGACTTCTTATTTACTTTTTTATTTCATTTATTCACTTTAACTCCTTCTCTGTTCCTCATTTTCGTTAGCTTTCACTCTGCCTTATTCCCTTCCTCTCTTCACTTATTCCCTTTTCTCTTTCATTCGTTCACTTTCAATTAGTCTTTTATTCATCTCTTTTCTTTCGCTTATTCTCTTTCGCTCTTCCACTTATTCCCTTCCACCTTTTCACTTATTCCCTTTGGCTCTTCCATTCTTTCACTCTTTCACTCTCTATTTTATTAATTTCCCCTCTTTCACTTCCCTCCTTTCAATCTTTCTCTTATTTCCCTTCACTCTTCCTTGTCTTCCCTTTCACTCTCTCAGTTATTCACTTTCACTCTTTCACTCTTTTACTTATTCCCCTTCACTCTTCCTTGCCTTCCCTTTCACTCTTTCACTTATTCCCCTTCACTCTTCCTTGCCTTCCCTTTCACTCTTTCTCTTATTCTTCTTCACTCTTCCTTGCCTTCCCTTTCACTCTTTCTCTTATTCTTCTTCACTCTTCCATGCCTTCCCTTTCACTCTTTCTCTTATTCTTCTTCACTCTTCCTTGCCTTCCCTTTCACTCTTTCTCTTATTCTTCTTCACTCTTCCTTGCCTTCCCTTTCACTCTTTCTCTTATTCTTCTTCACTCTTCCATGCCTTCCCTTTCACTCTTTCACTTATTCTTCTTCACTCTTCCTTGCCTTCCCTTTCACTCTTTCACTTATTCTTCTTCACTCTTCCTTGCCTTCCCTTTCACTCTTTCACTTATTCTTCTTCACTCTTCCTTGCCTTCCCTTTCACTCTTTCACTTATTCTTCTTCACTCTTCCATGTCTTCCCTTTCACTCTTTCTCTTATTCTTCTTCACTCTTCCTTGCCTTCCCTTTCACTCTTTCTCTTATTCTTCTTCACTCTTCCTTGCCTTCCCTTTCACTCTTTCTCTTATTCTTCTTCACTCTTCCTTGCCTTCCCTTTCACTCTTTCTCTTATTCTTCTTCACTCTTCCTTGCCTTCCCTTTCACTCTTTCTCTTATTCTTCTTCACTCTTCCTTGCCTTCCCTTTCACTCTTTCTCTTATTCTTCTTCACTCTTCCTTGCCTTCCCTTTCACTCTTCCTTGCCTTCCCTTTCACTCTTTCTCTTATTCTTCTTCACTCTTCCATGCCTTCCCTTTCACTCTTTCTCTTATTCTTCTTCACTCTTCCTTGCCTTCCCTTTCACTCTTTCACTTATTCTTCTTCACTCTTCCTTGCCTTCCCTTTCACTCTTTCTCTTATTCTTCTTCACTCTTCCATGCCTTCCCTTTCACTCTTTCACTTATTCTTCTTCACTCTTCCTTGCCTTCCCTTTCACTCTTTCTCTTATTCTTCTTCACTCTTCCTTGCCTTCCCTTTCACTCTTTCTCTTATTCTTCTTCACTCTTCCTTGCCTTCCCTTTCACTCTTCCTTGCCTTCCCTTTCACTCTTTCTCTTATTCTTCTTCACTCTTCCTTGCCTTCCCTTTCACTCTTTCACTTATTCTTCTTCACTCTTCCTTGCCTTCCCTTTCACTCTTTCTCTTATTCTTCTTCACTCTTCCATGCCTTCCCTTTCACTCTTTCACTTATTCCCCTTCACTCTTCCTTGCCTTCCCTTTCACTCTTTCACTTATTCCCCTTCACTCTTCCTTGCCTTCCCTTTCACTCTTTCACTTATTCCCTTTCACTCTTCCTTGCCTTCTCTTTCACTCTTTCACTTATTCCCTTTCACTCTTTCTCTTATTCTTCTTCACTCTTCCTTGCCTTCCCTTTCACTCTTTCTCTTATTCTTCTTCACTCTTCCTTGCCTTCCCTTTCACTCTTTCTCTTATTCTTCTTCACTCTTCCATGCCTTCCCTTTCACTCTTTCACTTATTCCCTTTCACTCATCCTTGCCTTCTCTTTCACGCTTTCACTTATTCCCTTTCACTCTTTCTCTTATTCTTCTTCACTCTTCCTTGCCTTCCCTTTCACTCTTTCTCTTATTCTTCTTCACTCTTCCTTGCCTTCCCTTTCACTCTTTCACTTATTCTTCTTCACTCTTCCTTGCCTTCCCTTTCACTCTTTCTCTTATTCTTCTTCACTCTTCCTTGCCTTCCCTTTCACTCTTTCTCTTATTCTTCTTCACTCTTCCTTGCCTTCCCTTTCACTCTTTCTCTTATTCTTCTTCACTCTTCCTTGCCTTCCCTTTCACTCTTTCACTTATTCTTCTTCACTCTTCCATGCCTTTCCTTTCACTCTTTCACTTATTCTTCTTCACTCTTCCATGCCTTCCCTTTCACTCTTTCTCTTATTCTTCTTCACTCTTCCTTGCCTTCCCTTTCACTCTTTCACTTATTCTTCTTCACTCTTCCATGCCTTCCCTTTCACTCTTTCTCTTATTCTTCTTCACTCTTCCTTGCCTTCCCTTTCACTCTTTCACTTATTCTTCTTCACTCTTCCATGCCTTCCCTTTCACTCTTTCACTTATTCTTCTTCACTCTTCCATGCCTTCCCTTTCACTCTTTCTCTTATTCTTCTTCACTCTTCCTTGCCTTCCCTTTCACTCTTTCTCTTATTCTTCTTCACTCTTTCACTTATTCCCCTTCACTCTTCCATGCCTTTCCTTTCACTCTTTCACTTATTCCTTGCCTTCCCTTTCACTCTTTCACTTTTTCACTTATTTTCCTTCACTCTTCCATGCCTTCCCTTTCACTCTTTCACTTATTCCTTGCCTTCCCTTTCACTCTTTCACTTTTTCACTTATTTTCCTTCACTCTTCCATGCCTTCCCTTTCACTCTTTCACTTATTCCCCTTCACTCTTCCATGCCTTCCCTTTCACTCTTTCACATATTCCCCTTCACTCTTCCCTGCCTCCCCTTTCACTCTTTCACTCTTTCACTTATTCCCCCTTCACTCTGCCCTGCCTTCCCTTTCACTCTTTCACCTATTCCCCCTTCACTCTTCCATGCCTTCCCTTTCACTCTTTCACTTCACTCTCCCACCTTCACTCTTTCACTCTTTCACTTATTCACCTTCATTCTTCCATGCCTTCCCTTTCACTCTTTTACTTATTACCCTTCATTCTTCCTTGCCTTCCCTTTCACTCTTTCACTCTCCCGACTCCTTATCACGACGCCGGAAATAACGCGAAATAACACGAAATAACGACCACAGAGAAGCGGCCACGAGGCGACATTTCCCGAAGATGAATATTGTAGCGTTCCAATCTGGGAGGCTGGGGAGGGGGGGGAGGGGCGTGGAGAGGGAGGGGGGAGGGGGCGTGGAGAGGGGGGAGGGGGCGTGGAGAGGGAGGTGGAGGGACGTGGAGAGGGGGGGAGGGGGCGTGGAGAGGGAGGTGGGGGCGTGGAGAGGGGGAGGGGGCGTGGAGAGGGGGAGGGGGCGTGGAGAGGGAGGTGGGGGCGTGGAGAGGGGGAGGGGACGTGGAGAGGGAGGTGGGGGGGCGTGGATAGGGAGGTGGGGGGGTGTGGAGAGGGGGTATGGGGGGCGTGGAGATGGGGGGGAGGCGTGGAGAGGGGGAGGGGGGGAGGGGGCGTGGAGAGGGGGGAGGGGGGTGTGGAGGGGAGGGGGGTGGGGGGGGAGGAGGATTGGGGGAGGGGGCGTGGATGGGGAATGGGCCACTTTGGTGCAACCGGTTAGAAGGACTTCTTTGGTTTTCCCCACCACAACGGATTTTTTTCCCCTCGTTTTTTTGCCCCGTCCTCCTTTTGCCCCCCCCTCCCCCCCCCCCCCCCCCCCCCCACCCCCCCTCTCCCCCCACCCCCCCACCCCTCCCCCCCCCCTCCCCCCCGCCCCCACAACCCCCCTTTTCCCGGTCGGGGGTTCTTTCCGTTCCCTTAGACTAACTTTTTGGGGGGGTTGCAGCTTTCCCAAAATTCAATCCTGAACGCCGATTTAGACCAATCCATCAAGAACGAGAATCCAATCGACGATGAAATTGATCATGGGCGTGAGAGGGGGGGAAATGGGGAAGGTAACAAAAAACAAAAAACAAAAAACAAAAACACAAACAAAAACAGACCAGCAACAACAACAACAACAACAGAGAGTTATTTACTGCGCAATAAAATCGTAATTATACCATAAAAAATACTATTAACGGTTACACATAATTGCGTCATCCATTTCTGCTGAATGTTGATATCACCTGTCACATCGGGACGTAAGATTAATAAATAATCAACAACAGAATAACAAAAATAAAAGGTAACAATAACAAAAATAAAAGGTAATAATAACAGAAACAAAATCAACGAAAAATACAACAGCTTTGATACCAAAAATCATCATATATAGTGTATAATCATCATCGTCATCGTCATCATTATTATCATCATCATAATGAAAATAATAATAATACCAATAATAATAGTGACAAAAATAATAGAAATATTGATACTAATACTAATAATAGTAACAACAGAGATAATAGTGATAATATCAATAGCAATAATGATAATAATACTAACAATAATACTAATAACAAGAACAACAACAACAACAACAAAACAACAATAATAATAATAATAATAATAACAATAATAATAACAATAACGGCAAAAACAACAATAATGATGGTAATACTAACAAGAGTAATCTTTATATTAATACTAATTATAATAATAATAATGATAATAATAATAATAATAATAATAATAATAATAATAATAATAATAATAATAACAATAACAACAACAACAACAATAATAATAATAATATTAAAAATAATAATAATATAAATAATGATAATAATAACAATAATGTTGATAACCACAATAATGATAATAATAATAATAACAACAACAACAATAATAATAATAATAATAATAATAATAATAATAATAACAACAATAACAACAAACATGAAACAATGATTAGAATCAGAATCAGAACAAGAACAAGAATAAGAGTAAGAATAGGGATAATACTGACGACAGTGTTAAAGAAAATATCAGAAAACGAACATAATGACAATAAGTAAAAATAATCATTGCTACAATGATAATACTAACAAAGACATGAACTTCCATGTTTATATGCATTCGTAACATTATAACTTTGAAAATTCACTGATATATTAGAGCTATTTCTTTCATACTGATCTATATAAAAAAAAAAACACGCCTCGCTCCCATATATCTACAAATATAACAAACACACACGTACGTAACTCTCCCTTCCCCAAAAAAGAAAGACATAATAATAATAATAAATAAATAAAATAGCAAATATAAAGGAAACAGATAACCAACCAAACAAAAAATAAAACTAATAAATAAGCAAATAAAACAATAAATAAAAAAAAATAAAACGCCAATATTTACTTCCACTCTAATACACTTCACAATGATAACCTTCCGGCAAAACTGTGCCAATCGGAGTGACTGCTTTACAAAGGCTATTCAGACCCTCACCTGCACACTACACAATGAGTCTACAGAGAAATTTCTAGCACTGGCAGTCCAATGGCAGGGGATTTATTGTCGCGTCAGTTGAGAGAATAATCTGAGGGGAAGAGCGGGGGAGGCGTGGGTAGTGCGTGTGCGTGTGCGTGTGCGTGTGCGTGTGTGTGTGTGCGTGTTTGTGTGGGTGGGTAGTGCGTGTGCGTGTGCGTGTGCGTGTGTGTGTGTGTGGGTGGGTGTGTGTGTGTGTGTCTGTGTGGGTGGGTGGGTGGGTGTGTGTGTGTATGTGTGTGTGTGTGTGTGTGTGTGTGTGTGTGTGTGTGTATGTGTGTGTGTGTGTATGTGTGTGTGTGTGTGTGTGTGTGTGTGTGTGTGTGTGTGTGTGTGTGTGTGTGCGTGCGTGTGTGTGTGCGTGTGTGGAAGAGGAGGAGGAGGAGAGAAAAAGAGAGAGAGACAGAGAGAGAGAGATAGAGATAGATAGATAGATAGAGATAGAGAGTGAGCGAGAGAGAGAGAGAGAGAGAGAGAGAGAGAGAGAGAGAGAGAGAGAGAGGAAGGAAAAAAAAAAAAAAACGCCATTGTGATCAATAGAGGTCAAAATCGTATAAAAGCGCACCGTAATCTGACACTTCATGACAAGGCGAGATTAGTCATTCAATCTGATTTTTTTAACAATGAAATTCCTAGTGATTAGCTTTAACATTGAATTGAATTTCGGATTAAATTTTCAACTATTTCAATGTTTCTCTAACTATTCATCTAGTCCTTTTCAATTTTGTATAAAGAATAAGTGATATATACCGAGCTTACGAAGAAATAAATCACTTTTACTCAAATACTAACTTCTTATGCTAATCAACGTAAATATCATATAAACATATGCTTGCATTTTCTGTTTTCCATACAGATTGACTTATCACTTTTACATGCCTATAAATTTGATATATTTACTATTCATACGATTTAATGCATTAGGTTTAAACCGTGCAATCTTTACATACTAAGTGACAGATGTTACACACACACAATTTAGTCTTACCACAAATCGACGCAAAATAGTTTCAGATTACTTACAACAGATTTCGTTATTCTCTCTGTGTTT